>NC_079882.1:3636363-3939393 GCF_029227915.1 Hydractinia symbiolongicarpus | reverse complement strand
CTATCCTTGATAGCATTTTTTAGTGAATTTACACCAGATCGTCCATATGCGTTATCTGTGCCAATGACAGAGATATAAGTCCAATTAAAGTTTGTCAAGAGATCTTTAACAAACATGGCTTGAAATGTATCAGAGGGTATTGTTCTGTAGAAGTATGGGTATGTGGTGGTGTTGGTCAGTTCAGCACTTGTTGAAGCATAACTAATTTGTGGGATGCTTTCAAATGACACGAGTTTGTTCACATAAATGGAATTCGACGAAATAGCAGGTCCAACAATACCAAGAGTGTGAGCCAAAGGGAAGTTTTGTTTCAAACATTGACAATACATAGCTGAATCTTGAATTGCGTAAAAATAGTCTGTACCCAACAGCATGTCTAACGTTGCCTCTGTGGTTGCATCTAGTTCCTCCTGACCACACATATCGTAAAAAATGTAGCCGAAGACCTTCCGGCCGTTGAATTGTTTATTGCTTTGTTCGATGGTGTACTTGAATACTTCCGACCATAGTAAAGCGTTGTTGTTAATCTCAGACTGGTATTCGTTTCTCATCGGGAACATACCGATTATCATAATTTCACCTGTAAAGCTGGCGATTTTTATTGTACCGTGACACTTCTTGTTGGTTTTTTGAGCTGATATAAAGGTGTAGACTAAACACATGAGAAACACTTTTACATCCATTTGTAGGTTCAACAAAAATCCACCAACAACCTTTACTGTGTTTTGGATTTGTTAATCTATTTATTTCTGTTTTACTCGACTGTTGATACCAAAACAACGATAGATCAGGTTAACAATAACTTTTCTAATGATTTCAAAAGTATTGTCATGTTTACTATGATTATGTCTATTGACGTTGTATCTAATCTTGTTATCTCCTGATAATAGATTGATGTATTCCCTTCGATGTACGTTGCAATTTCGTGACTTTAAGTGAACGTGCTAAAAGTGATGCGTTTTTAAAATGTCCAGTTTGGTACCATTCAAAATTAATGACAAAAGAATGAAATAGACATCACTTGTGCGGTTTGAATTGGGCATATGACATGTATATCGTTCTCGCGTCAAGCTTATTGCATTGTATTGACAGCAAAGGAATTGATCGCGTTTAATTTAGAATTTCAATAGAAAATAATGCTATTTACCAACGCGTAGTTTCATGTTAATTGGTCAGGTAATCCTCTCTAAAATTAGTCATAATTTCTTAACGTAGCTATATTTTATCTAACTTACTAAGAATTGTGCATAATAGCTATAACTTGTTTCTGTGAATCTAACTTTTCTTGCTCTGTGAGTAAAAGAAAATAAACATTTCTCTTCAAACAGCCCCTCGTGACATATATCTGTGATCTATTTGGCGTGTGAACTGATTAGAATATATATCCGAATTACTACGCTCCATAGTTTAACAAAAAAGGGAAAAAATATCCAATGGAGAACAATAGCTAGCAAAGAGAAAGCAAATTAACTTTTTTGTTAACTCGTATAAATTATTAAATAGACGTTGGTTATATCAGTTTTACGTATGAACGAACAGCCACTTTAATCAGATTGTTAATTGAATTAATTAAGTGAAAGAAATAAAAACCAATTATAATTACAAAGATGTTTTTATATATTTTTTTTTTCTCAATCATTCATAGTCTATCGCTGTGTTAGCAGTAAAGTGAACTAACGAATATACGATTTATAAAAACATTGCAACGTCTTTAAAAGGGAGCTGAATATTGTTCCAAATCCTTTCGAGTGCTTGATGCTAGGGAGGGTGCGCCTATTGTTTTTTTACCTTTTTCCAAAAAAAACACGGCCATGATTATTGCTCTAGACGTCGCTTAGCAACACTGAATAGGGTTGGAATTTACTGGAACAATCTATAGACGCGAATAATTCTTTTAGTAAGGGTGTCAAAACTCCCAAAATAAAATAAAATTTATAAATCTGCATCCTTCGAGGTGTAAAAGTACCGTAACCTAATCACAACCACCATCCTCCCCGCTCTCCTAATGTGGGACAATAACGATGGTAGCTTAAAAGGTTTTATTTCAAAGCGGAAACCTAAAAACGTCCGTCCAATCGTTTTAATGGTTTTTACGTCCAGTTAATTTTGTGGACTGACTTCAAAAAGTACGTGCGCATGCGCTGTGCATGTTGTGTTAATACATTTTTCTTTTTAGGAACGTGTGAGCAAAGAAGGCGCTGGCGCTATGGATTTACGGGTATCGTTCGACGAAGCTAGTGTTCTGATGGACAATCTAGCATATTTAGTGAAGACGATAGAAGTAAGTATAAGCCGTTCTTGTTGGCTATTTACCTCAGATGATTTTACGAGTACACGATTTTTTTTATAAGCAACTTAGAATTTTGGTCACATTTTAGGATTCTTGTTTTTCGGCTCATATCTAGCTAGATCTGAAGTTGTGTAATGGTTGCGTAATTTTCTTTGATTAAATTTTCAGTGTTATTATAAGAAAAAGGAAAATACGAAGTCACTGTTATGAAGCCAAGAAACAAAGGGTTAATTAAAAAGAACATTAAAAATGTTTTCTTCGCTTTCTTTATCTTTATCTTCATCTCTATCTTTAATCTCTCTGTCTTCTTCGTCTGATCCGGGTAAAAAAACATTAATTGGATTGTCTCTAAAAATAAAATAAAAAATGCTTATACTCACAATTGTACAGAACTGAAGTTGCTTATAGACGAG
Source organism: Hydractinia symbiolongicarpus (assembly GCF_029227915.1). Classification (NCBI taxonomy): domain Eukaryota; kingdom Metazoa; phylum Cnidaria; class Hydrozoa; order Anthoathecata; family Hydractiniidae; genus Hydractinia; species Hydractinia symbiolongicarpus. Next base: position 3,936,690 of record NC_079882.1, on the reverse strand, counting down.
TTGCTTATAAAATATAAAAGTGCTACTGTAAAACGTTTTTATCTAATGATTTTTAAAATATCTTTAATATTTAGTTGGAAAAGATCGAAGTGAAATCATCATCGGACGCAGAGGCGAAAATACAAGAAGAGTGTGCACCAGGGAAACCGTACTCCGTGTTTTCTGCATAGATAGCTTTATAATTATATATAAGGTGTTTTTTATAAATCTCGCGAAAAAATTGGTGTCGGGTAGTCAGTTTCGCTGGAATCGCGTTAAAAGTAGGGTTGTTTTTTTGCAATTTTTTGCGATTCTCCTTTATCTGTCCTGTAATGCACCAGTTTTTATAAGCTATAAATAATAACATTAAAGCACGATGATAAAAAAACTGAAATCAAAATTTACCTTACTTATTTTTGTGAGAAATATAAATGCAACAAATTTTATTTAAAGTAGGATACTTTTCTAAATTTGTGGCTAGAATGGAGAAACAAAATTAAGAATAAATGTGTCTTTTTTCTGTCCTATCAGCGTGGGGAACTCAATCCTTTAGCAGGTATTGCAAATAAAAGTTTACATTTTACAAAAGATACAATCCCAATCCTACAAATGAGAATATTATTGATTTGAGCAGAAGTCTAATGAAGCAATTTCCTCGCATCTCGCAAGCAATTTCCTCGCATCTAAGCTTCTACAGCTTAAATGGGATGTAATTCACCAAATCCAATGAAGATTACTAAGTATTGTCCTGTGCTCGGAATGTATACATTAAGTATACACCGGTAATATCTATCCAATTTCTCTCACATGGCATGGGTTGACCTGTAGCTGTGGTAAAAGCACTTGCTAAACATGCCTGCGCTGTAGACCGAACCACGGACCTTGTGATTGCGAAGTGAACTTCATAACCACAAGGCCACACGCACAAACTTGGTAGATCCTTACGATATTTGTGTTTTTATGTGGATTTCAATTAGACAGTTTTTAAGGTTTAATTAATCCCACGATCACTGAACTTGGCTTTGTGTAATTATACGTTTCTTTAGTTTTGTGACTGCGTTTTTAAGGCAACGCATAAGTTTTCGTTTCTACAATAAGCATAACGTAAACATACGCTAAGCCTTGTTGTGTTGTTAGCATAAGCATATCCCAGCCTGATTTCGAATTTCACTTGCATATAAAAAACATGTATCATGAAATCTATTTTCGCATTTTATACTTTTTTTTTATAAGAATAGTGTTTTTTGTTTCAACATGAATATTCTAACTTTTGAGAAAAAATCATCCTGATATGTTTTTAGCAAACTCTTAGCATAGTTCAGAGTAAACGTCTGAGAATGCACTGTAAGCAACGTAATTTAACTGCCGGTCAAACAAGTAGATTTTGTGGAGAGAAATCCTGTAAAAATGACCCATGAGAAAAGAAATTTACATCAATGATAGGATACAAGTTTATGTGAGTTAACAAAGAATAGAAAAACATTCATAATCATGTGGACATATAGTGGCAATTTGCGACATATATTGTCGATTTTGTGACATAAGTGGCGATTGCGACATATAGTGGTGATACACACCCTGACAGTCAAGAAAAACTCGTACTTAATAATACTAATTAAAGCGTATAGATGAGCTGCAAATGTTTTTAAAGTTTCATATGCATGCACATCATGACAGGAAAGAAAAAAAGATCGCGTAAAGCAAATTAGCTCTTTACCTTAACTTTTGAATTTAAAGAATGAGGTGGAATTGTTTAAACTAACATTTTCTTTACACCCGTTCTGCGCCTTATTGATTCAATTTTAAGGGTTGTAGAATATTTTAAAAACTACACGATGCTGTAACGCGACAACAACGATGGAGAGAAGCAGCTATGATAGAGTGTTGTATATATAGAAGGGTCATATGTTGAAAAGAGTTAGTTGTGGTATGGTACACAAATATGTTGTCTATGAGTTCCTCCCCTACAATACAAAACACGACTATTATTTTACGTATTTTTAAGAAGAGCATAAGAATTACCAAAAGTTTGACTTCGCAACAAAAAGAAATAAAAGGATATTTTACAGAATGACTGTAAACAAACGATATTTTACATAATAGCCGGAATAAGGGTAAAGATTTCCCAAAATAATTCGAAATGTCCTTAAATTTTGCGTGGTTAGGTCCGTCTAATAAATTTACTACGGCCGAAGAAGTAAAAGCGCTGGTGGATTTAAAAAAACGTATGTAAGCCGATGTCTTAGAAACAAATGTTTTGATCCTTTTTTAACAGAAGACATTGGAAAATCGGTAGTCAAGACGTTTTGAAATCAACATAGTAACGTTTTATCGTCTCATAATTCATTGAAACAATGCGTGAGTACACACTATATATTTTATCAAAATAAATTTACTATTCATTTGAAACATAGTTGAAATGACCATTATGTACATGTAGATACTTTTGCTTAAAAATTAATAACAATTCACTTCTGTACTTAAAAATCTTCTCTAACTATTTTTCATCACACGAAGAAGAAAAAGAAGGAAAAATGAAGGTCTTTTTCGTTTGCCTTTTAATTGTAAGTTTCGTTCCCTGTTTGTTTGTTTTTTTTGTTTTTTTATCTACTATACGTTAAAGCTAAGAATTCTGGCAAATATTATTTTTAAGATTTCATACATGTACTAAAGAGTGAAATAGTATCTTCTTTTTAAACCAATTTTGTCATTACTTTACTTATGAGAAACCTGGTTTGCTTCACTTTGTCAGAGATTAAACATGAAAGAACTGCAAAGATTATATCACCCGGGAGTTTTCAACGGCGTGTTAAACATCGTAAACGATGCATTAATAGCTTAAAAATAAAACATTTTAAAACTTTTTTAACATCGACATTCAATCATGTGGAAGTTTCATCATTATATCGTCTCTTTTAGGATGTTATATCAGGTGTTGTAGTGTCTGCATTGCGTAAGTACTGTTGCAGTATTTTTGTTGTTGAAAAAAATTGTACTCACGTCTTTCTAATAAACGTACATGAAATATCCCCAAATCCCTTCATTGTACGCAAAATTTCCAATCAAGGATCGAGATAACGGTCCAAGTTTACATTTCTTTAAAGGTGACAGGAATTTTGTTCCCCTGAAAAAATTGTCCAATGTTTGTCAGTTGAAGATGGTAAGCAAATACAAAATATGTCTCCATTTATGACAGTGTAGCATGAAAAGCAAAATTTGAATCTTGGTTCTCCTTTAGGCCAGTGTTATCTATACGGGCCTTCAGGCACATAAAGAGTTTTTTTTTGCTGAGCAAATGATAAATGCAGATTTACTTACTTATAAATATGCAATAAAGAAGAAAAGAAGTAGCTTTCACGAGCTCCAACTTTTTACAACCTTGTGATTTTTCATTGACTTCTGTTTTGGTTGGTCATATCAAAAGGTTGTGCGACAAATGTTTTTTTTTTTTATATTTTGCCCACAAAAGCCTTTTCCTTGTTCTAAATCTCATTGGCATATCATGCTGCATCTATCTGCTGTCAAAAGAAATATATTAAAAGTCAAAAAAATTCGCACACCTTCTTAGAGCTGTATGATTTACAAAGTTCGTGTTAAAATTTTAAGGAGAAACCAAAATGCTATCAAAACTAAGAGCTCTAGGAGTGAGGTGCTATGGAGATCGATGTTTATTTTTAATTTATGCGCCATCTTTGTTGTTATAAACGTTTCACTAAAGCTATATTCGGCAGAATTAATTAATTAATTACGAATGCCGATGGGTGCAAAAAATCTTTTTCGAAATTGTGTGAAAATGTTCTTCGAAATAGTAAAAATGTTATTCGAAATGATGAAAATTATATTCGAAATAGTGAAAACGTTTGCATGTTATTCAAAAAAGTAGAAATGTTATTCAAAATGGTGAAAATGTTTGCCGAGAAATAGTAAAAATCTTTCCCGAGAGATGTAAAAAATTGTTTCTCTAAATAGAACTGGGACGAGTTAAGGTCTGGTGCTGAGTATAATAGCGATACCCTCAAGTTTCCTTTTTTTAGCGGGAAATGTAAAGTAAAGAGAATGAAATGGACAGTCCAGGGAATAGTCCATGGACATTGTCCTTTAGCCTTATACTATATTCATCATGTTTTGCTCTGAGTGTGGATTGCAGTTGACTGAAAAATTTTGTGGTCATACTTCAACTACTTGATTGATTTTCTGGGAATGTCGCCACCTGAGAACTTCCACTCGGCCAAACATTTGTATACCGTCATGTTATCACATGCGGTAAAATAAAGATTAACTCTCTTTGTTTTACTTCTTTTTTAGAGTTAAATAATTGCATATTCGCCCATCTCGAATCCCTATTGACACTTTCTCCAGTAATAACTACTAAGAAGTTTAAAGGAGCGAAAAAAAGTTTTTCCGTTAAACTTAAGGTCTGTTTTTCAATAGGTAGCGAAGCGGTGATTTATTTTGAAACTCTGTATTCTGATTGATTAGCGTCCTGCAAAAGTAAAAACTTGTTCCAACAATAGTTTGCCTGGGTGGGGCTGTGTACACTGGGTAGAAAGGGGTAAGTCTCTAACTCTGTAATTTTGCTGAAATAGCTAATTTCTTATCAATTCACCTACCAAATACCAATTCGGTTGTATTTTCTGGAGATTAAAAGAAATGAGGTCTTGTACCTCGTTACCAAGCTTTGCGGATATGGCCTTTCGCTGTGTTCTTGTGGTCCATACAAGATATAAAATACACTGGAAACGAGGTTAGGGTCATGTATTTTGAAAAAAGATTTTCACCATTCTGAAAAAAATTTTCACCATTTTGAAAGAGATTTTCACTTATTTCGGGAAAGATTTTTTGCACCTATCGGCTTCCGTAATTAATTATTTGCGAAGTTTTAATTTAATTTTAATTATTAGGCAAACTGGTTTGGCTGTTTGTTTTAAAATAATGATAGAAGAAGACGCACTGATGTTAATGCATGTGCGGGTTCAGACTTGTGCGGCAACATTCTTTTAAAGCCCTTTAAAAGTGAGGGTAAAAACATGTCGAGTTCTATGTTGAATAACGGAAGCATTACTAGGAAGTACTAGGAAACATTGTCCGAGAACCGTTCGGTCTGGTAAGGACAAACACCAGCAAAACAGTTAAAGTATTGTATTACTATCACAAGGATACTAGAATCGTCAATTTAAACGTTAGAAATACCACATCATTTTATTTTACTGGGACTTTATAACCCGAAACATCATCAGAATAATCCCAGAACGTTCATTTAATGAATTTCAGAACAAAAAAATCACTAAAACATTTTACCAGTTTATTCATTCAAAAATGCCTGGTACAAAATGAGCCGTTTTTTTTACAAAATGCAGCCACAACAACTCTCATCATTCTCATGCCAAAATGTTTAATTCATCGTACATATCTTTTATTCCCTGGGTCAACTCAAACTCGATCTGGTAAAAAACTCCTGGTTTCTCACAACTCTTTGAGAACTTTACAAAGAGGTTCGAAATAAGTAATAATTAGGCGGCGCTTGAAGTGGTTGTTTTCAACCGAAAAGCATTCGAATCGAAAAATAGAGAATCTTTTTTTTTTTGCTTTTACATTTTGTCACTAACAATTTTTTTTAGGCAAAAGTTGACAGAACAAAAAAAGTCTTATAAGGAGAACTTATTCCTATATTTGTATTACAAAAGAGTGTGTTGGTGGCAGTAACTGCCCCCTCCCCACCCCTCACCCTCAGTGGAGTTACGATTATTAAACAAGAGTCCGCCCGCTATAGATTTCTGTAGACTGAAAAAAACTGTACTCAAATTTATTTAAGCACAGTTTATTTACTGTTTACTGAAACTGATCTTCACTTCTAGCAAGCTGCGTATTCAAAAAGGGAGACCTTGATGTTACTACAAACACACAGGTGGCAGAAGAATCATCCGAATATGAGTGTCATGTTCTTTGCGCTGATAGGAGAAGTACACACCCAGATACAAACGGAGCTATCTATGGTCCAATTTTAAAGACATGTTGGTGCTTTGAAAATGGTTTTGTCAGTGATGGGACTACTTTTAACAGTATATGTCAATTTGGTCCTACTGAGAAAGGTAAATCGCTCGTTCGTTCTTTTTAATTGTCTATTAAATGTGTAGTTCTACATTTTATAAACAAGACATATATTCCCAAAATGCAGGCAGCTTAAAAAACATAACTAAAAAATTAACAAAACAGAACTCAATATCCTTTAAGGACACGCAAAGGTAATAAGACAAAACGCACAAGTAAATTTTATTGATATATTTATTATAGTTCCTGCTTTTGAGGTTGAAAGGTCGTCGAATGATCCTTTGACACCGGGAGAACAGATTAACATTGGAATAGCAATGGAGATTGAGAATTTTCAATATCCAAGAACTATTGTGTTTGAAATTGAATCAAGTGTCACCAACAATAGATCAGGTACCTTTTGTAATACACTCCGTAACTCACTAATGACATAGAACTTGTACGCAAATTATGTTAGCTAAAAGAGAGCACGACTTGTCAATTTTATGTTAAACACAAAATTATCCAAAAAAATTTTTCTTTAAACTTTGCAAGGTTCATGAAGTAGTATTATATATATTTCGCCAGTAAAAAAAAATGCATATATATAAATTACAATGCTAGTTGACATATAATAACGGCAGGAGTAAGTGGAAGACACAACGTGTCTTATCATAGATTCTAGTATCAGTATAAGAAATAGAGTTTTCTATTTCCTGCACCTCCCGACAAGAAGTTAAATGATAAGTCGTTGGAGAGGAATTCAAATAGTAAGAATAAGATTTGGTTTTTAAAGCTTGCCTTAACAGACCGTTGGAAATTTAGCTTTATTTAAAATTCAAATATTTTATTTACTTTTCTTGGTGGAAACTGAGCAACACAATTTCTGGTGGGCAACAATTCCTCATTTCATCCTTCGTTTCCTCTGCCCCAAAAAAGAAGAATTATGATGTATAAGGTTTTAAAATGTAAAACAAGGTTTATACAACTAAAAACAACCAGAAAAGAATCAAAAATTCAAAAAAATCAAATATAAGCAAATAACGGCGATAATAATATTGCCCACTTCTGAGAATTATCTCTCTACTGCTAAATCATTATCCTCTGTCTTACGCACAGAAAGCTAAATAACGGGTTTACACCGTGTGCAAAGAGAATTAAAAACATTGATTTATGCTGATTAGATTTGTGCATGAAGTTGGTGAAACAAATTTGTGGTACTGAGTGCGAAAACACCGAGACCGTTTCAGAAAGTTATGTTGGCAGATATCCGAACACAATAATGAACGGGGTTCATCACTTTAAGAGGGCTATACTTGATGTGAAAAACGTTGTTTTGAATTCTGCCAGCGGAAATGTTTGGAAGTATATCACACCTACAAAAGTAAGAAGATATCTTGTTTTGTTTATTTTTTGCTCTAATATACGCTTATTGTTAAAACCAGTAAAACTTGCCTTTCCGCTTGTTTCTTTTTCTTTTCTTGTTCTTAATAGTAGAAACAGAAATTGAGATTCAGTCTCATTTTGTTCTTATTTATGGAACTTCTAAAATTGTTCTTATGAAAACAGTATAAAAGACAGTACAATAAAAGAATTAGTAAACTATGGAGTCTATAAAATAACCGATTTAACAAGATATGGAGCTAAACATGGCTGTACCTCTAGAAATCAAACTTTATAAGTTGGTGTATTAAACATCAACTTCAAAGCTATAATGATCATAACATATTAGTATTGAACAAAAAAGCGTGTCTTTTGCAAATACGCATCATAAACGCTAGAAATTTACCGGTTTTAGCTTTGGGTTTGTTGTTCCATATGAAATGAAGTTGCTGGCGTTACGTGGCTCAAGGGGGCGCTATTTACATTGAGCTATAAGAATTTAAGGCTGTTGCACACTTGTATATGCTCCAGCATTTAATTTAAAACGAACAACTCCAACATCAAAACCTTGAATTGCGTCGACGTTATACGACGACGTTGATATATGCGAGAGCGTCGTATGAGTCTGTTATTTGAACTATTGATCAATTTGCCGACGAGCAACGTAATGACGTCAAAAATGCACTAGATATTTTATGGCGATTGACTTTGCACAAAATCATTTTACCTAATCTAAAGACTTTGTGCTATTTCTTAAATAAATGTTATAAGAGTATTTTGAAATAAATTTAATTTCAAATAGAGTGACTTTAAAATTAAATATAAACAAAGAAACACAAGAATTTTCACAACACGCTCCCCTGATAATTTTAATGCTGTGGAACTCGCCATTTCTTTCTTCGATTTAAAGAACTCCTGCAGCTAACAATAAAATTTGCTCATTTCAATGCGTCGAAAAAATTGTTTTTTATTTACGCTACATTTTAGAAGTGATTTACGCGTATACAAAATATATCTTGTATTGTTTAGATGGCTGGTTCTGCATTAGCTAGTGGTGAGAACGCGACAGTTATAATTGCTACTTCTGTTGGCGAAGAATATTTGTTTGTCCAAGAGGAGGCCATAGAAAAGAAAAAAAATAGTTGGAATGCTGCGGATATAGAGATAGAAGTAAACCCGGATGTGACACCAAAGATGGAAACGATTCTACCAGGGTTCGTGTTTAAGCTTGGTTTCTATCAGGCGTTAATTCACGTTAATTTTTTTGGACCTGACAGTTAATCATATTGAGGTTCTACCGCAAGGAACATTTTCAGAGTTAACGCTGAGTTACTTCTTCTTAATTATTTTTGTTGATTTAAATATATTAGTAACATTACGGAGGACATTTTATTATGGATTTTCGTAAGGCTAGGCAAAAGAAAAATGACAAAAGATAAGATTTTAGGCCCATAAAGTTTTTGTGAAACGAGGGCAATGTGAGAAAATATCGCCATTTTCCGAAAGGATTACGTGAAAACGTTCTAAAGGAACATCTTTTAAAGCGTACACCTTCTTAAAACGGACATAAACTTAAACTGGACGACTTCTTATTAAACCCTTAAAAAAACCTTTTAAAAGCGGAAAGTCTTAAGCAGAAACCTCCTTAAAAGTAAAGTATGGCTAATACATTTGCAAAAATGGCTTTTCCATATAATATGATGTTTTTTTTAAGCAAAAGGGTGTTTGCGCTAACTCACGTTAAAATATTTAAAAAATTGATATCAAATATTAAACGACACTGAACGGGGATTTTAAGTTCCTATCCTTCTCCATGGTTTACCCTATTACCGCAGACGGTTTACCTTATTGCCGCTTTTAATATAATTTTTGGGATGTGTCCAACAATAATTTCTTCTTCCTGTACGCTGATCTTTTTTGTCTGGAACAATACCCCCCCCCCCCCCCCCCCCCCAACAAAAAAAAACAAAACAAAAAACAAACAAACAAAAAACAAAACAAATACAAGCAAACTAAATTGATTCTTCAAAAAAAGTCTGGAATATTAACTTTTTCAAAGGCGGACACCTTTAATTAGCAGACACATTTAAGAAAAAGTTTGCATTTGGCTTTATGGGTACAGCAAATTAAAGCTAAACTCAAATTTGTTTGCGAAAACAATTTAAAGCAGTGCAACGCAAGCTCGAACCCAGCACCTTGGAACTATCAGAAAGCGCAGCGCTGTTGAGAAGCAAATATTCCTGGGGACGAGGCTGAGTGTAACGAATAAAATTTTGCATACAGTTCATAAACTAATTAGCATTAATAAAAGCTCTGCTGTAAACAAACCTCTGTTAAAAAGTTAGAGTTAAATTGACACAAATTGATTTTGCCGTTTTTATTAGGATTGACACAAGTGATGACAATTTGTCAAACGAACATTATTTGCATTTTAAAAGTTAAAAAGTTCTGTCTGATCTAGGGTAAGAGAATCTTCACTGTTCGTAAACGCCAACATTTTAAATATTTTTTAATATTTTTCTCTTTTTTTCTTTAGCATTAGGCGAGCGAGAAGGGTGACGTTTAACAATATTGGGAACAACAGTGCTACCAACTTGCAAATTTTTGCCCGTTTTCCACGGCATGTTAAAGGAGTTAAAAACTATATGGATTTCCTACCGTCTAGCCCACTCTCCAATATTGGAGAGGAATTTTATGAAGTCCAAGTAGAGGATGGTTTGACGTCATATAAGGTCAGTGTAAGACAAAATTTGTAAAATCTCAGCTTTTGTCATTGTTTTTTCTTCAGCTATCTCCAGTCTCGTTGCCCTTGCAAAATTGTTTCATATGAAGCACAATTTATATACCGAACATGAATGAATTTAGTTCCAGTTTATCACTAAATGTGTCTCCTACCAAAAATTGTTAAACTAGTTCTAACGTGGAACAAGAAGCCCTGGGGGCTCTAAGAATTTCCGCGCTCTACCAAAACATTTGATGACAACCTGCTTATTCGTTGTGTTATCATGCCAAACATGCGAAGAGGTTTGGTGCATGAAGCTCTGAAGATAAAGCACACAAGTGACATTATATCTTACAACAAACGCAAACAAAACGAAACGTGTCATAATAAACTCACATTTTAAAAGAAATTGCTAACAAAAAATACAGCCTATCATTCATGGTTGAAAGTCTTGCGATTGAGACGTTTATGGTCTTAAACGGCATTAGTTTACACAAAATTTTGATGTGACCATCATTTTCAGCATACTTTTTTATTAACTGTGTCAATTTGTCGAAAATAAAGCAGTTTTAATTTTTGGATAAATTTTGGCCTGAAATGACATTTAGGTGACAAAAAATCAAACTTTTGTACCATCATCATTTTCAGCATACTTATTTGTTAACTGTGCCAAATTTAGCCGAAAATGAAGTGGTTTTAATTTTTGGACCAATTTTGGCCTAAAATGACATTTAGGTGGCAAAAATCAAAATTTTGATGTCACCATTATGTTCAGCATACTTTTTTTGTTAACTGTGCCAAATTTGTCGAAAACAAATACCAATTTTGGCCTGAAACGTCAATACGAGACTTCCCAGTAGTTAAGGAGCTTGGGTACGAAGTTTACATCTGTGACGGAGCAACGTGAAATCCCAGGGTCGATTTTTTCTCAAAAAATGCTCCGAAAGAAAAAAACGACGGTTTTATAGAATTTCCTACGCCTTCGGGTGCGGAAATTCAACAATACCCCAACTTAATCAAGAAGCGTATTCTCTTAAGCTTTGGATCTGTTGGAGGTTCGAGGTTTCTGAAACATATATCAAAAATATTTTCTCTGCTTAAACTTAATGTAATTCTGTTTTAAGCTTAACTTTTACGTCCTCTGTAAATTTTTCTGATGATTGTCAGAAACTTACCAAATGCACACTTTTTTTTACAAAAAAACGTTCAAATCGTGTGTATTAGTTTCTTTACTTGCAAAGTCGAAGGTCGAAGGTCAAGATTTTGTTCGAAATTTTCATAGAAAAAACATGAGTTTTTTAATTATTCCTAATTAATCTGTATCTTTACATGCGGAAAAACTATTTTTAGCATATTACGTAATTTCTCTCATTAGCCACCATTCGTTGGCTTAGTTGAAACAAGTTGAACTACCACGGCGTCAATAACATTTTTAAAATTAGCGGAGCCATGGCAATGCCCTTAAAAGTTTGCGACCAAATAACTTTGAAAAGATGGAAATACCTGACGCAATCTCCTGTGTTGGTGGCTAGGGACCACCTGGGACAAAAATAAGAGCAATGTTTCAAAGCTGACTCGACCCACCTGTTTCGAAACAGACGATCCTTTAAACCCTAATATGAAACGGTTTATGAAATGGAGCAAAATAATGATTTGGTGGTACAAAGCCTAAAATAATTGTTTTATTTGTTTCGTGAATTGTTATTTTTCACGCTAGTGTGAACTGCATTTTTCTATTTTTATTCGAACAGCAGCGACGAATGACTTTGAACTCACTTTTAAAAGTATGAAACAAAAATAAATAAATTTGTTGACTTTTATTCTATGAAATCTCAAAAAATAACTTCTGAGTTAATTTCTCCCTTTAAAAATGTCGCGTTTATCGATTGTCAGATTTAATTATGCTGCATATATTATGATGTCATTTTTCAGCAATGGCAATTTTTGGTATTTTTTGTCAACATTAATTTAGAACCTGTTAAGAGAGTGCTTTTAAACGGTATCAGGATTTGATTAGCAGAAAGAAAAAAATTATGCCGAAATTACGGAAGCCCTTTTAGTTTCATTTTTTAGATTTGGTTAGGGTTTGGGATTTAGTGAGGGCTTTTAGAAAAAATTATGGTAGCACCATTTCATGTAAAAAAGAGGAGCGAAGGTAACTGGTAGAATTTTTTAATTTCTCAACTTGCCAACTGGAATATTCCAGGACTTTTTAAATTCTCGACAGTTTGTCGGATGACATGAACCGAGGATATTCTTTATGTCAGAGGTTCTCTGAGCCTGTCATATGGTGTGGGTGCTGTGAAATTGCATTATATACGTTTTTCATAATCAATGTGTTCATATAAAAACTGACGCGTTTAAGTACTTTAACTATTTCATAAACACTTTTTTTAAATTGCTCACACAAGAAAGTGGTGCAGGAAGTGCTTCTCGCACAAAAAAGTGGGGCAGCGAATTAAATTTGTTCTTCTGCTTGTATTATGTCTTTATGGACAACTCTTTGAATTTCTCTGAAAGCGTTTATTCACATGCGTTCCAAACTGTAGAAATATTTTTTTAAGGATTTATAATCGGTGTAAAAATTGTTTTTTATTTGTTTTCTACTTGTTGGTAGGTAAAGTTGAGTTTATGTTACAATGATAACTGAGCTTAATTTATTTTTCTAGTTTCCATACTTTGATCCTGCAATTGGTGCTGTAAAGGCATGGATTCCTTTTTCGGTACGAGAAGAGAATGAACATCTTTTACCAAGATATATTTTTCCTGATGTGCCATTTTCTTTTTTTCTGGAAATTAGATACTGCCCTTATGACTATTGCCCTGGTGGGTTGCCTACAACCAGCCGGTTTTCTCGCATCGATATGGTTTTCAATAGAAGACCACACGGAGGTGAGAGAGTTTTATAACGTCGGTTACAAAATGAATTGTTATTAAGGTCTAAGCAGAAGCTCCATTAGGAGAAAAAATCCAGTCCTTACATAAAAAAATATTTTACTTTATAGTAACTTCTCACCGAAATAGTTTTGTCTTTCCACTAATGCTTGTGCCACCTAACTATTACACTTCGTTGTGACGTTTTAGGCAATAAACTATAGTTTAGCTATGTGTCTCTTTTTCTTTAATCATCTTGAAATGTTTTTAGATAAAAAAAACACATAAGAAAATCCTATATTTTCTGTTTACTAGGAATCCTTTTTTCTACAAACAGCATATGAAAATACATCAGGATCATTGTGTTGAACCTTCATTGTTTTTTGTTTTGAATAGAAATAAAAAAGTTTCGCATAAAAGATGTTACCACTGGAGCGTGCGCTATGCAAGTGGGAAATGACGAGGATATACGATTCTATAGTGGGCACTGTTTCACTACGTTCCACATGGTGCCTCATTCCATTATTGTCGATACAGCTCGTGCAAATCAAGAAAAGAAATATTTGCACTTTTTAGAAGGAAAAATTCAATTAAGCAAAGAAAATATCTCCATCATCCAGAACAAGTTTCATCAATTGGTACAGCTCTCCTCCCAGGGGTTTGAAGTAACTCATAATGTATCGAATGGAGTAGCAGTCACCAGCGACGTCATTGAATACCCGGACACAGGTATACCATATAATGGAGCAATGACTGGCAAATACAAGCTGTTACAAGGTAATTTAAACTTTCTGTTTCATTATTTGGAAAATTATCAAGTTGCGAAAAAAAAATTAAGGGTGTGAAAAGGGTACGAAAATTATTGTTCATTTGATTTCTACTATCATTCCTAAAAGATATTGAGGCAAGAAGGAAATTTAAATTAGATTTAAACGGTGTATATCTAACTCACGCATCTGTAAAAGCACTTAGACACCTCACCGGCTTGAGAGAATTTCGAGAGTTGATGATTTTTGAATTGTAGAATGGCCTAAAAAGTGCCATTGTCTTAATATTTTCATAAGGGGTTGTGGTTTCTAGATAATTTGCAATTACCCCCGTAAAGAATTTGCAATACGGATATCCATGTTGGCCTGTATAACTTAAAGCCTGTGTTAATTTTTTGAATTTTAATATATTGTAAAATTCAAAAACATCTTTTAGTTTGGGATAACATAGAAGAGTTGCAGTTACGTAGTGTTTTATCATTCACTTTTGATTCTCATCAATACATTGTGGTGTGCAACCCAACTGGTGATTTGTAAGTTAGCTTGCACCATTTTCTTTATATCTTCAGAACAAATGTTAGAATCCCTCTCTACAACATTTCTGTAAACGTATTTTTTTCCACAAGTTAAATGTAAATGTATTTTAGTTCTGGTTCAGTTGGTATGAACGCTTCTAAATGCGAAGCTAGGTGCATCTGCATTTTAACAAATTTTGTGCTGAAGGGACTCTCCTACCAATTGGATTAAGTATACCAGACGTCCAATTGGTTAATAAGAATATTCTTAAGAAAAATATGAAGCTGGGATTTACAGAATAATCCTCTGGATATGTATGCTAGATATCTTTACCTTCATTGCTAGAATTTTAATAAATTATTTCTTGTTTTAAATTTAGAGGCAACAAATTTAACTGCTTTTACACACTTGTTGTCGACAGTGTGGTAAAATCTTGGACAGGTATAACATCGGATTTATTTCTGTATCTTACCACAAAGTTTAAAAATTTAGACGTATCAAATACAATGAAATTTTAAAAGCTTTGAAAATTTATACATGGTGAGAAAGACATGTAAAAAATATGTATTGGTTTTTACGTAGTCTTAGCATTTGAATGACATTTTTTATAGAAAGCAAATTGACTCCTCCGGCTTTAAAATATCATATTTTGAAGTGAAATATTTTTGCGATCACGTTGAATCTCACCAGTATGTAAACTCAGCCGAACTTCTTTCGCATTTTGGCAATTGAAAAGTAAGGTTGTGTTTTCAAAAAATAGTACAAAACAGAACAGAGTAACTTTTACTCGTGTCTTTTTTTTTAGTTTTAAGCTCATATATTACCAATGTTCTATTCTTTAATCCAACCACCAATACATTATATGGAGAAGGCAACAGAGGCAAAAGTTACTTTAAATTACTTCTTCCAAATCTTTCTCGAGTGTTTGGTATGCAAGAAAGTGACTTCTTGGCTGCAAAGACAAGTCCAAGTATGATACATGCTACTCGCCTGGACCAATCAGATCGGAATAAAGTACCGTCTGCAACTCCTTTTGCCAACGTTAAAGGTTATATACATTTTTTGTATTACAGTTATAATACCTTTTCTGAAGAACTGGATATGTTAAGACGCTCATTTAATTTATTTCTCACAGCGAGATATTACTACCTGTACTGTACATTTCAACCATAAAAAAGCGCGGGAAAGATCGTTTTAAGAGGAATGCACAAAAATAACCGCGGCAAATTTTCTGTGTCTTAAAATGTAGATGTTGTTGTTCCAACGTATGATCAAAAGCGCGACATGACTCGCCATAAATCAACTAAGACACGAAACAAAACATCCCTTTTGCTACGCCTTTGTACTTTGATATCCATATAAATAAAATTCTAATTTAGGAGATCAAATTTTATTATCCAATACTTGACAGGACCTATTTTTTCGAACGCTATTCCGCTTGAATTTCTAATTTATTATTTGGCGGTTTGTTCTACGTTGATTTCCTTGCTTGTAAAGATAAAGTTACCTCCTATCTTGCTAAATATTGACGAAATTACAATTTTTTCCTACGAAAAGACACAGACCATGATCTATTGACTTAAAAGTGTGAAATATATCTTTTTGTACTTTTAGCTTCGATGAAGGGTGTTTACTTCGTTGAAAGTAGCGGATCAGAAGTACTCATCTTCATGTTTGGCGACTGACCATTTAATATGCACAGCGAACTTTTCTCGACCCTGAACTCACTAATCCAGCGGTCAACTCTTCACAAAGAGTTACTGTATAAATCTTGTAGATTTTAATGCACTTGTAAATATTTTTCGCAGCTATTTCTAATTTTTAAAATTTGCACATGCTCATGACGAATGATTATTGTGACAAAAGTTATTAGTAGTCAGAAACAAGCTCATTTTTTATATTGAAGTGTAGGTATATGTGTGGAGCTAAGTAAAAAAGTGTTTGTCAGTGCGACCTTTCTTTCGTGAATTGACTGACCAGAATAAGTATTTAGAGATTTAATTCACGGCCCTTCTGTAACAAGTGAAAATTTGAAACTCAACTATCAAAAACATTTTGTACAAGTAAGAAGATGAAAAATGATTTATATGTAAAATACATTTGTTGCGTTACGCTCACGTTAAACCGCGTTTGAACAGAAAAGCTCGATAAAATAACACCGTATATTTTCAAAAAGCCTTTAAGAGTGTTTAAAGGGTCGCAGAATAGAATTATGCTGATCTAGTAGACTATATCTTCTAGTTCTGTATATCACTTTGCCAGCAGCCCTTAAGATCCTTTGAAGCAATCCAATCAAATACAATACACCCAGCGAAGAATTAAGGAGACGGGTAGATGTAGTTTTAAATTCGATTAAAAACATTAACCTGGAAAATATGCAATTAACTTACCACAAGATTCTATGCTCAGAAATAATAAATTAAGCCACAAGGAGTTACATAGCAGACTGTGTGCTTTGTAAAATGTAAACTTGTCAGCTTCGAAACTTAAGGCCTTAAATGTTCGGTGCTTGTAGAAACGCCAGTACTGTACAATTTTTTTGTCGTCACAGACATTAGCGCCATCAAGTGTTTATTTTCAAATAAGCATTTTACCGTGGCTGATTAGTACATTTTGTCCCGTAACAGAATAAAAAATCGCAAAATTTCGCGAAATTAATTTTTGCGAATTCTATTTCTGGAAGAAACTTTACAGAAAAATCTTTCGCGAATTTTCCAAAATCTTCATTGTCTCACTCTTTTGTTTGTTTTTTGTCTTAAAATTTGAAATTTCTGATACGAAGATATTCAAACCCTTCCGTTTTTCAATTTTTAGCTGATCTCCTCACATTGAGTCAGGCTTTGAAGCCATTTTTAAAGTTAGAGTTTTAGAGCCATTTTTTCGGGTTGATTTTTTTTTTCGTTGTGATTCTATTATTTCTTTTCCTCGGATCCCTCGTTATTTAAGAGTTTCCGGCTTTTAAAACTTAGAAAAAAACTTTTGCGATTTTTAGAAAAAGTTGATTTTTCGCTAAAATAACTATTGCGAATTTCAGGTTAAATTTCTTACCGGGCAAAATTTTATGGCCAAAATTGCGAAAATTTCTGCCCTTAAAGTAGTCGACGTGCGGGCGAACGTTTGACATGTGCGGGCGAACCTTTTTGCGTCCTTTTGGAGACGATATTTAAGGCATTTCAAATTTTGATATCGAAACCACGCATTCCAATGTAAAAATATTCAGGGGGTGTATATTTTCAGAAGTATATACCCCCTGAATATTTTTTTTATCTGAAAGCTTGGGCACTTTGTTGAACTTGCTTTGTAAATTTCCTAACCAACCAGCAGAAGCATTTACAAAATATTTTTCCAGGCTTTGATTGGATAAAATTATACTTGAATTTTGCAAAATCACTTTTCCCTGCTACAGTTAACCCCATTATATAGTAGCTAACTAGCTAGACATGTTTCATTGTGCCACAATGGTGTTTATATTTCCATACTCCAAACACAAATTGACAGGCTAAAAAACGCAGGCGATAAGCCATAGACTATTTTTTTTAAACGTTATTTCTAAGATTTGCGCATTTCTCATATACTATGTTTTAACAGTTTTTTACATCTATATTATAACTGGAACATATATGTTTTTCCGTAAGCTGAAAATCCAGACCACATTACATTTATAATTTACAACGTTGTTGACACTGCAATTGGCCGAGACGAATGCCCAGGTGTTAACAAAAATTCTCGATTTACGTTGGCATGTATTCGCCGACATGGTTTATATTGCAGTTGGATGTGACTTGATTTATATATATAAGTTTTGTTCTAATTTTCTTATAAATTTCTCTTTAAATGTAACTGCAATTTGTGTATGGGAGCATACAATCACAAACAAAATATAAATTGCCCACATGAAACCAAGTTTTCTAGCTTAGAGCAGGCAAAGGGTAGTTCATGTTGGGAGTTTTTTGCCAACAAGAAATAAATGAAATTAGAAAGGCTGATGTTTGAAAACCTTCATAAACTATATATAAGAACAAAATTATGAGTGTACAACACTAAAAAAGCATAAAAAGTAAAAAGTTATTATAAAAAAATCTGACCCTATTAAAATTAAGCAGGTTTAAACTTGGAAGAAAATAGCTTTTTTCGTCGTCTGTCTGGTGATATTACACTGAAATTGTGTTTCACCGATGTACAAATTTTTAAAGAAGCATAATCAAATATTTTCACAATTAATAATAATTTTTGTATTAGTCTTTCTTACATGTGTTGTGAGCACTGTGAATAAAATCATGTATACATACTTCACCTGTCTCGTTACGAGACAGGTGAAGTATGTGGTCTCTCTGCACGCATTCTTAGTCTTAACAGAAAGGCCATCTATGTTTACTGTAACAGCCACCGTCTAAATTTATCTGTGGGAAAATCTTGTACTGTGAGCTTAGTTTCACATGTTATGACTAAAATTAAACACATTACTTATTTTTTTAAATTTTCTGAAAAGCGACATCAAGCTCTTTTGGATAACATTAAAAAATATTGTCCATTAGCTACTGTCACTAAACTTACAGATGTTTGTCGCACTAGATGGGTTGAAAGAATAACTGGTTTAGATACTTTTCAGGAGCTATATATTGCAATTTATGTTACCCTGGAAGAAATGAAGTTAAATTTAGAGATGAAATACAACCATGATACTTCAAAACAAGCAGTTGGTTTTTTTCATCAAATAGCCAACTTTGAATTTGTTGTCACTCTTGTAATTACAAGAAGTATTTTGATGTCACTCTGCCTGTGACACAACTGCTTCAAAATAAATCTATAGATATAATGGACTCAATAGATTTAATAAAAACTTTACAAAATGTTTTAAGACAGACAAGAAACAACGTCGACCATTTTCATGACTTATGGTACAAGGAAACTCTTTCTCTCTGTGCAAAGGTTGGTATAGAGGAGGAAAAAAAGAGGACTGTTGGAAGACAAATTAATAGGGATAATCATCCTTTCACCTGTATGTCTGACTTCTACAAAAAAGCTGTTACTAACCCTCTCTTAGACCACCTTAACAGTGAAATGAAGTCTAGATTTGAACCTATTGCACTTAGTGTATATAACGGCTTATGTATTGTCCCTGCTAAAATGATAAACCTTCTTTCCAATGGTAAGGTTAATTGGAAAGAAAAATTTACATCTTTTTCCTCTTTTTATGAAGATGATCTTCCTAATGCATTAGCTTTAAGTGGCGAATTAGAACTATGGGAAAGGTACTGGGTAGATTTCAAAGGTACCAGGCCTGAAACAATTGCCCAAACTTTAAAGTCGATTGATTTAAAAGTATTTGTAAATTTAAATGTGGCACTGCGTATCTTAGCCACTATACCTGTCACAACATGTGAGTGTGAGCGCTCTTTTTCATCTATGAGAAAATTAAAAAGCTATACTCGCACAACTATGGTCTCTGACAGACTTAATGGACTTGCTCTCATGTACATACATAATGAAATAGTGCCGGATGTGCATCAAGTCATAAATAAGTTTGCTAAAGACAAAAGACGTCTTGAACTTATATAATAAATTTGAAATAAATAATTAGATACAAATAAAATACTTACCTTATGTAATTACTTTACTATACACTTTAACTATATATACTTTTCTACCCCACCCCTGCTACTTCTTTTTCCTTTCTACAGGTTCAGCTTGCTCTGGCTGATAGCACCTGTTCTAGGAGTCTCCTGTCAGGAGCTTTATGGCAACTTTTAACTACCTATTACGTTATTTTATTTCGTTTTATATCACCTCCACGCACTTTACCCCCGGGTTTAGCTTGCTCCTGCTAATAGTACCCGGTTTATTGGAGCGCTAGCTGACTGTACTTGTCTGGCACACTAAATAATACATAATGTTATTGAATGTTGCCTAGGCAAGCTGATGAGCCCTGATATTGGGCGAAACAGTCTGATAATATATAATTCCTACCGTTGTTTTTATTATCCCCTAACTTTATACAACAAATACATTTTTCCAAAATTAACGCAAAAGAGTGGTTTTACACGTTAAAGAGTAAGAGGAGATTGGACTTTAATTTAGCCTGTTAACGCTTTAGAATGCCGTAAAAAGCAAAAACTTCCGGGGCTTCGCCCCGTACCCCATTTGGGGGGCTTACAGCGCCCGCCAAAACCCCCAGCTGTTTTGGCGCGCAGCGGTTTGCTACGCAAACGGCTGCGCTTTTTTGCTTCGCAAAATTTGTGACTGACATAAAATAAATTCTATATCCGCCCCTGTCGTATATACGTTTTCTGTCCTGATGGTTTTAAAATTGGATGGAGGGATAAATGAGGGATAAATATGTTCTGCATGAACTAGTATCCAATTGTATGATTGTTCCTCATTTGTTGAATGTTTTTTCTTTTTTAGATTAGCCCTTATCAAAACATCCACTGTCGGCATTTTCAAATTGAGCGAGAGAATTAGAGTAACGCCTAAATACTGAAACATTCAGAAGTTCAATGCTACATAAAAGAATTTGTATATATCAAAAAATGTCCACAATTTTCTAGATCAATTTCAAAGACATCAATTAAAGCTTTTATTTTTTTAGAGAATACTATATGTAAAATATTTTATTTTTTTATTTGTATATATACATTTTATAAGAACGTGAATATGGTAAAAAGCCCTTGCAATTTTTTTAACGTTTTTGAAACGTAGCCTATAAATATTCCTGGGATGTTCTTAATGTACCGTAAATGACGAATAAGCGCCTGGACAAGGAGCTTATTTAATTTCACCCATTAAAAGGGGCGCTTAATTGTCAGGGCGGTTAATTATGTAGTAGTGCTTATTCAGCAGGGGGCGGTTATTCTGTAATTTATGGTATTACCCTATTTTGATGATAATTGCTACAAAGTGTAGCACTTGGATTTTTTATATTTTTTTTTATATTTTTATTAAAAAAAATTTGTAGTCAAGCTTCACAAGGCCTTAAAATAATCTTAACATGTTCTTAAATTTTAGGACTTATGTTCTTATAGTTTGTTTTGTCCTCAGAACAAAAGGTATTTACGCTGGGTTTACTTTGCTTTTTCTTTGTTTTTAAACTTGTTAAACTTTGGTGCAGATAACATGCATGGTGTTTTTGTTCTCTGAGGATAATCTCACACTATATGACATATTTTAATCCCATACTTATTATTTCTGCTGATGGCGAAAATCTTCAAGCCAACGGCTTCTTGATTTCTACTTATTTTTACTTAGCTTTTGATAAAGCCCTCTACATACCTTTTTGCATTATAGTCGCATACGAGAAGATGAAAAAGTCACCGAGCTGTTGAACGATCCTAACAAATCTATTTCTTCGTTTAAATTCCACCAAAAATGCTATGATCAATACACGCACTCAAAGACGTTGCGTCGTCTTGAATTAAAACGAGAACAGAGCAGCCAAACCGACTCTGATGAAAAAAAAGAAGATAAAATAACACCAAAAAGAGCCTCAGCAAAAAAGAGAAATCGTTCAGGTGTGAACTTTTTTAGCGATGTGAATACATAACACCCATATGCTTCATAACACATACAACTTTACGGAAAAAACTATGTGTTCATATTTTTAGGAAAAATTATTGCTGACAAAGAATGTTGTATCTGCTTTCGAAAAATTCTAAAAAAGGGGGAGCTTATGAAGCTCTTGTAAAATGTACTACTGATGTTGCAGCAAATACTCTCAAGCAAAATGCAATTAACAAAAATGACATACCTCGATTATCAGTACATGTCTCGGGATTGGATACATCAAGCATTGTTGCCCAAGAGCTACACTACCATAGATCATTCCACAAAAAATATACAAGACCTTCACACAAGTTATGCCAAGCACAAATAAGAGATGCCATCATCGAGTCGCTGCTTCAGTATATCAAGGATTCAGTGGTTAGAGAGAAGTTATTGACACGGACAAAGTCATAAACTTTTATATAACACACGATAAAGAGCATTTAAAAAAGTCTGACAAAAGAATTGTGATAGAAATTGTTTTTAAAAAAATGGAAGACTCTATTGGTTATTGGGCACCAAAATTTGGAAAATCTTTTTTCTACAACAAAAATATTAAGAAGGGAGAAATTATTGACGTGTTATTCAAGAAAATGGAGAAAATGAAAGAAAATTGTAAACCACCATCGTTAGAGAAACAAATCAGAAAAATTGGTGACGCCGTTAGAGATGAAATTTTGTCGATGCTGCTTTCATTCGAACAATGGCCACCCGATGAGGACAACCTCATCACAACGAAAACTGTTATACCGCCATTTGCTAACATACATCTTATCTAGTTCGGAGAGTTTATCGCGGATAGGAAAAAGAAAGAAATGATAATAATTTCCATATGTCAAGATATCATTAATAACGTAACTAATGGACGGCATCGTTGTACAAAACATGTGTTGTTATCCTTACGTACTAAACGTAAAAGGGATTCCAAAGATATGATAAAATGGCTTAATCGTTTTGGCCACGAAATATCGTACCCAGAAGTCAACCACGTAGAAACGTCTCTGGCTAATATTGCAGTTGCGATGCAAACACTTGCATCGTATTGTCCAACATCACTTCAGCCATCACAATTTGTAACATTTGTTTGAGATAATAATGACATAATACCCGAGTCACTGTCAGGTATTTCTATGCATGTTACAAACGGCATAATAATCCAGCTTCAAACAGGAACCAATCATGTGAGCGAGTCTAAGCGTATTCCAAGAATAGATTACAGAGAAAGAAAAAGATCTTTCAAGCCTTTGCCAACTATCATGCCACGTTACACAGATACAAAAAGAGCCAAGCCGCTTTATCTGAGAAATATAAACCTTGATACAAGAACAAAAATCGACGGAGATCTTAGTATGTCAAAAGCTTATGACTTCCTTTGGGTATTACTACGGCAAAGTTGCAACTCCATACCCAATTGGACTTAACATTGATGTAAATTATGAAGAAAGTTCTGCTTCTTCTGACGAAGGATCCGATTCTTTCTAAATAAAATTAATTTTAGCCATGTAATTATTTCTTGTCTGTAGGTATAGTAGTGCTTTAGGTTTTTGTACGGCGTAACATTGTTAAGACATGTGACGTCATTTACTAAGCTTTATAGGGTGTTTGTTCGTTTTGTGTAGCGAATTACCACTCACTGTTTTTTTAACTTTTGCTTTCCGATACAAAATCTATCGTTTTATGTACATGAAAAATAAAATTGATGATTTTCATTTATTTTCCTATTGTGTGACGTCATCATTATAAATTAAAGTCTCAATAGGCCACAATAATTATAATTTTTAATGCGGTAACTTTTTTCCTAAAGTCCTAAAGTTTTCCAGTAAATCGATGCTCTCAGCTACCTGACTAAAAGTAGTGTAAAAAGTTTGTAAAATTTTTTTATTATTTGAATGATATTTGTCGAATGAAATAAACTTATTGTGTCCGGTAAGGATTTTTTTGTTTATTTTTATCTATAGTTTGATTTTATGTAGGTTAGAAATCGTCCTAAAGTATTGCATAGTTTTCCATTCATTTATGCTCTCACTTACCTGACTAATACATCTAATCGTGGAGGCAAGCAAAAATGGAAAAGGTGGGAAAATTAAAAGTTAAAACTGTTCAATATATTCCACACGGAGGAAAGTTTTTTTTTCTTTTTTACCTTCATTCTAATAGCGGTGACAAAATTTAGTCCAAATTTATCTGCAAAGTGAAAACTGCTGTTTTTACGAAAAATGAGACAATCTACAAAAAAAAAAAAGATTGCTGAACAAAAAAAAAACTTCAAGACATACGATTTCGTACGTAGCGAATATTTGAAATAATAATTATTCTCGATCAATACAACCGTGGTGGATAGGAATAAAGATGACGACAGAAAAAAAAAAAATATGCATTTTTTTGAATGATTACATATAATTACAAATAATTTCATAACGACGTTATTAGAAAGAAAATACCGGGAACCTTTTTGAATTTAATTTATGCTGAACATAATGGTGCAAATACGAGAAGTTTGCGACCACATGTTCGGAAAAAGAAGCCATTTTAAAACGTACAGTGAAAAAAAATGGTGTGTGTTTATTTCATTATATTTTCTTTTTGGAAAATTAACATCTCACGAAAATAACACCATCAAATAAGTCTTTCATCAAGCATTTAGAAACAAAAAAAAATAAATAAAAATAAAAATAAAAAGTATTGATAAATTATAAGGGTTTTTCTGAGACTACTCATCAAGTGAGTTTTTTCCTTTACAGTAACCTTAATTCAGTTTCTTGCCTCATTTGTATTTCTAAATGTAATTCTAAATGGAATTGATAAAAGTTTTATCGTTAATTCAGATAACGAATTTAACCATTAATATAAATATATATTGATTATTCAGCTCTTTATATTGAAGTTCTAAAGTTGCATTGCTTGGATACAACAGAGCGTAGCTATCACAACATATTCTAAATTTTTTCTTTTTTTCCAACATCTTCACAATATTTTGAAATGTTAATTTTTTTGTGGAAAACATTAGATCTTGTGGTATGATGGTAAATATGTTGATAAAGATCTTAATCTCTGTAAGTTCTTTGTAATATTATAAACAAATGTTTATGGGGCTGTCCGAAAGGAAAAGGAATATATTAAGAATATACGATATCACATTTTTGTAACTATTTTTTCACTTTAACATTTATTTCATTTCTATGTTCTGTAAAGTATTTACTAATAATTTTTTATTGCTTTTTTTCATTTTGTAATTATTTTTAAGTGCTATGTCCGTTTCTCAGATATTTTTTTGTTCCCTCTGTAATTGTTATAAAGGTGGAAACCCCCTCAGAAAATTCTAAATTTCCAAAAAAAATATTTTAGCCTGGCCTGCTGGTCGATAAAGCCCGTGGAGAAATCCACTTAGGCAAATGGACAATGGAAAAATAGGTTGTCTTAGATGTTTTGCTGACGTCAGCAGTGCAGATCCAAAAAAATTGTGAAACTTAGTTTATTCTTTGATTGTAATGTGTAGAGGTTACTGATCAAAATAATGTATTGGATCATATGTTATTGACGAACGCCTAAGGAGATATAAGGGGTTTCAAAATTTTGCTGACATCAGCAAAGACCTGCCAAAACACACAAAAAAATTTATTTAAAATTTTGATACCTGTTGCCTCCATCGTATAGATCTTGAAATGCTGCCAATTGATGGACTTTGTCCATTTTCGCGTAACAAGTCGTTCGATCCGAAGCAATATGTTCGAAAATTTAATTTGCGTTTTACTCAGAACTGCATTTCTACGTTCCTGGCCACGATAACAAAAAAACTTCACTTTGGTTCGGTATGGAATTTTATGGGATTGTTTAGGTAATGAAGTAGCTACCGTAATATGACTATATATAGAGAGAAAGTATATGAATATAGTAGTAGCACATATACTTTCCATTTGAGGGCGGTTTTTAGTTAAAAAATTGTAAATTCAAAATCCGCCATACTACCTTATGCAACTTTGGACTATTCTTCTTCGTCATATCACAATAAAGACGTGTTACTAATGATCTCAAGGTTGTTAGGACTTTCCGTCATCTAAAGGTGGATATTTTTGAAGGTGTGTCTACCCTTAGCGTTTCACCTATGTTTTAAGGAATTTGCTAAAACAAGGGTCTGTTCAGCAATAGAAGGTTTATATTTCACTTTTTTATTATTTAGACACAGATAAGAGGGATCCCTTTAAACATTATTACCTTTGAAAACAAGTTTCTGAATTTATATACGTGTATTTATTTTAATCTCGTTTTAGTTTTACCTCTTCACAAACGTGCAATGCAATCTGGGTAAGTGCATTTCACCCTTGCAAAGGATTGTCTTTTCTAAAATTATTTGGTGAGTGCATCACAGTACACAACAGCAAGCTAAAAACTAGTTCAAATTATTATCGATTGGATGAATATAGTCAAATTATGACTTTTGCCGTATGACGCCAACCAAATAACTAAAAAACGTGCGCGAATTTAACACTGTTAGCTCTGGAGGAGGGCATAAATTCCTAGTTGCCTTATACTTTGCGGGGGTATTGTATTTTTCGAACGGAGATAATCTTTTTTAATTTCAAAAAGTGTTGGCATGCCTGTATGAGTGTTGTAACATGTTGTACATGTTTTATATTATTTATTACATGTATGTTTTTTACCAAGTGGTTACTAAGGTGTTTTTAAGGAAATATATGATTTCTAGAGATAAAATACAGACCATATTTAAAGGAAATATCAATGTAACGGAATGACGCTATTTCTTATCCAAATGCCTTCATTATATTGTTCTGTTCAATATGTATATCTACTAACAATTAAAGCCTTGTGATGCTTAAAAAGTTTAAATTTATCACAAAATTAGAAAATGGCACATTTAAGGCATGTATGACGTCATTTTTAAGTTAATGACGCCACCAAATTAATTTACCCGGAGGATAATTGCATTAAGACTTTCTACAAGTATGTTAAGTTTTATCACGTAAGTAGTAGTTTCGGATTTATGGCCTGAGAGCACTTTTATGGATTTATGGCCTGAGAACACTCCACCCCCTCACCCTCTGTTCTAGAGAGACAAAAAGTCCGGTATTAATAAGGTTAAAGGGGTTACGGACTCGCTGTTGGTTTTCGAATTTAGTGACTTACATGAATGTCGAGCTAATGGCGGTAGAAAAGTTTATGATCACTGAGGACAAAAACAACAACTGAAATCATTTTTAATATCATACAAGGCATCCAAATTTAACTGAAAATGACCGGCATTCGTCCGACTTTCGTGTAAGCCACAAAAGTCAAAAATCAACAGGCCGTTTTGTAGCTCCTTTAGCTATGTTCCCCAAAGGTTACGTATGTGAATTAATCGAAAATTAAGGCTGGAATATCTTCCAGGCAGATGATACGAAATTTCGAGGACGAAAATAATCCAAAGGGAAAAATCTAATACAAAAATTTCTGGAGATTTTTTGTTGGGTGTGTTTTTCGAAGCTAAACAGCGATACAGGCGTTCAAATATTTAAAGATTTATAATGCTTGACTCGCGGATCGATGAAAAGTGTGTACTTTTTCGATCTGTAAGGCACATAACTACTAAGACCTTACGTGTAATTGTTGCTGGGTAAGTAATGGTGATTTCTTCGGAGGGTACATCGTCGAATCGAAAATATCTTCACCTTGTTTGACGCCTCAAAATTATTTTGCAATGAGTTTTTTCGCGATAACAAAATACTCGTATGCGCACACCTAGCTTTAGGCGCCTAGATTGGATAAAAACGCATCCTTTTAACATTTGATGGCCAGCTACAAATCTCTGCAAGGGAAATTATTTGAATTGGCAAAAAAATGCAAACGATCCATAGATACGTCTTCATTAGATTCGCAAGTATGTCAACTATTTTGTAATTGTGAAATAATTATGTTAACATTTTTTAGGTCCTGTCTTTGCCGTCTCCCGATCCAATAATGGATCCTTATACCCTGCCGAAGACATTGATTTTGGACTTATGATGACTATTAATATTGACCCCGAAGGGAAGGTTAATGTTGACATTGAGTCAAGCATCCATTCTGATAGAGTTGGTAAGAAAATCTGCCATAGTTCGTTCGTTTGTTCGTTCGTTCGTTCGTTCGTTCGTTCGTTATTAATTAATTTTTTACTTAGATATATTTATTTCTGACGTGAAGAAAACTTGTTTAATTTCATGCGCGAACGCGGACACCAGTCATTCTAATAAATGGACATATCATAAAGATATTAAGAATGGAATGAGAAACCTGGTATACTTTAAATCTGACGATTTTAACGAAAATGTAGAATCAAGAAACAGGACATGGAATTATGAAATAAAAGCTAAGGTATGTTTTACTTTTTTGATTAGAAACAAAATATATTTTTACATTACTCCAACTTGAACTGGAAAATCAATTGGATAGGTCAAAGCTCTTAAACTTTAAAATACTAAAAAACATATATCAAAACCAAGCGAGCCTTAGTTTTGACAAGCTGATCTGTAGCTTACAAACAAAACACCACAATGTTTGAGTTATAAAAGTAGCTTCCTTGTCAACAGATTGACAATTTTTACCGCTTAATGATTTTCCCTTCCTTCAATTCAATTTAGTAGCTCAAAAATTTCAATTTTTAGGTATGAAATTTCAGATTAAGGATAAAATTTATGAAAAAGAGCAATCTTTAGGTTTGTAGACAAATTGCTAAAATTGGTTTGTTTATGATTTTTCAAGGCTAGAAAACAAGATGAAAATTTAAAATAAAATAAAAATATTTATTTTAAAATTAACCCTTTTAACTATGGGCATCTTTTACCTTTTTTACCCTTGAATTTTTATTATAAAGTAGATATTTTACGATGTCAAGGAATAGATGCAGTAGAAAACGTTAAAAGCAGATTCCCCCATATATTCTATATTATAATGCCCGTATACGCCTGTCCGTCCGTCCGTCCGTCTGTTTGTCACGCAAAATGGTAGCTTAGCTGCGATGGGCGAACCCGTGGATTTTTCCACGGGCTAACGACTAGTTTTTAAAAAAGAACATAAAAAAGAACAATATTCTTCCTAACTTGTTTAAAACCGATTCCAATAATCTAAAGGTGCTAGTTTTTAAAATCTTTCCCTCAAACCAATCTTCCATCGGGTTAATCTTAGGGGGCTCTTCATCTAAGAACATACCATTCTTTTAACTTTAATTTAGATGGCAGATAATCCTGGTTTAAAGAACAGCGAAAACGGGACCTTGTTATTTACTGTAGATGTTGGCGAAAAATATTTATTTGTTCACGAAGAAATTCTTATTAAGGAAGAATCAGATATGGATGCTGCCGACCTTGATATTTATTTTGAACGAGAAAGTAGCACACCGATGGCTTTTATATTACCAGGGTAATGTGAAACACTTCATACTATTAATAAAACGGCTTCTTGACTTATTTTAGGAGTGGAGACGCAATACATGACAGCTCTTTCACTAGTTTTTTACTAATACCTGCGGTGTAAACTTTATAGACAAAAATTTTACGATAATCCATTTTTTAAAAGCCACATGGATTAGGGACTGAAATAAAATGGTTCAATACATAAATGCAATGAGGAAGAGGCAACAAGTTTAATTTGATAAAAATCTGAAGTTAATATGCGAATATATAAGCGAAGAGGGTCATGCTAATCTCAGAAAAAATGATCACTTACTAAAACAATTCTCATCGTAACAACATAATGACGAATAATTTAAAAATGGCGGCTTGGTGTAAACCACTAACGAGATAGAAAGGAGAGAATGAAATCGATAAAAACCTTTTGTCAGCCTTTACAAAAAAACAGAGATTTAACGCAGTATTAACGTCAAACTTTATGAAATATATTTATACTAGTCGGTGACCCGTGGATAAATCCACGGTTTTGCCCGTCTTTTATTTACCACATTTCGTGGGTCTCAGTACTGCGGTTACCATTTTGTGTGACAGACAGACGCACACGGGTATTTTAACATAGACTAGTCAACAAAGTGGACAGAAATATATCGCATTTGGTATTGATGCGCATTTTAAAAATTTCGTGTTTCCGTTACGGGACAGGGCTTTCGCGGACACACAGACAGACAGACGACGGCTATTATTAAAGAGACTAGTCGTTAACTCGTGGAAAAATCCACGGGGTCGCCCGTCGCGTTCGCTCGTTCTTTGAATTTAACCGTCGCAACAAAGTGGATAAAAATATATCACATTTGATATTCGTGCACATTTTAAAAATTTCGTGTTTCCATTACGGGACGCCGCTTTCGCAGACACACAGACAGACAGACGACAGCTATTATTAAAGAGATTTTAAATAAAGATGCCTTTTGATATAGGAAGTTATGTTACATAAAAATATAACTTACTGGATGTGGAAAAAAAAGGATTTTAAGTAGCCTTTATTTCTCTTGCAAACAAACAGGCCTACCGCGTGGTTAACCTACTGCCTACCATTCTGTTTTTTTAAAAGGAGAAATTCACCCAAAATTTCGTGGTAACACGTACTAAAGAGCGTGTGGACATTCTTTGGAAAAAAGAGCTCATTTTTAATATTGTAATATATATAATTGCAAAAAATATATATTTTAGAATAACTCAGACAATCAGGGCGAAGATACGAAATAATGGAAATAACTCAATCACGAATATGAAATTAACAGCTTTTCCACCATCCTATGTAATACCTGTGATCAATAATGGGGTAATAGGTGGGATTATAAGTGATAAATTTTGCAATATTATCATATCAAGCAACAATATCGTGGTGAAGGTAAGTATCAACAATACGTTATATATTCTTCGTCCAATTCTTATAAAAATTTAATGGCCGTGCATTTTATTGAGGTTCTGTAAGAAACAGGACATATGGTAATCACACGTTGTTGCAAAAGTTAGTAATTTGACTGTAATTACCCATTGCACAGAATTCTAGAAAGTCCGAAAGCAACCCTGAAATTTTAAGCCCCTGTTGCAGATCCTATAGAGGACGTGGCGCGGCGGCAACAATATTGACGCAGTATAGTTAGTAACAAAATATCTTTAACAGTTTTAACGATATATAACGTACACAGCAAAGCTTGTCGAACAGTATGTATAAGACGTGTTTACTTTCCTGACACTTGTTTGCGATCTTTAAACTGCCGATAAAAAAGACTTCTTGGTTGTTGAAAAATTTAACGATCGTAGTTATGTGTAAATATAAAACCCTTTAAAAAACTTCTTCTTTCGCTTGTTAAAAACGATCTCTCAACTTGCTTTTAATAATAGGTGACAAATTACGTAATATATATTTTTTATTGGTTTTTCTCATAAAATCTCTTCAAAATTTCTTCCTGTTTCTCTTTACAACTCTTTTAAGCTACAGGGACACGGCAACAATTTCCATGCGATTGCAACAAAACAAATATCCTTAATCTGCAACGTTTTTCGCTCAAAAAGCATGATAAAAAATTTCAAATTAATTTGAATTTTTTTGTTGTTGCTGCAACAAAATTTTCTTGTTGCAAATAAGGATCAGGAAAAATCACTCGTGTCCCCGCACTTTGAGGAGAATTTTTGCAACATTTTTTATTTTAACCAATCAAATTCGTTTAAAAATCCGCTCTGCAACTCTCCCCTGCTCGTTTTACGTCATTTTCCTTTGTTTTCTCCACTGCTTACGCATTCATCCTATTGTTGTACACCACTTGTGAAACTT
The DNA here is from genome assembly GCF_029227915.1 of Hydractinia symbiolongicarpus. Lineage (NCBI taxonomy): Eukaryota > Metazoa > Cnidaria > Hydrozoa > Anthoathecata > Hydractiniidae > Hydractinia > Hydractinia symbiolongicarpus. The sequence goes on along the minus strand of NC_079882.1, from coordinate 3,905,163 downwards.
CAAATTGTTAATAATTAATTATCTCCAACAACGTATAGCAGCACACCAATTCTTTCAGTAGCTATGAACCAAGATTAAAGTTACAAATCTGCACAATATCTTATGTTTTAAAACCACATTAGCGTTTTTTTCGGGTTACAAAACATAGCATCTAGTAAATTGTTTCGTTAAATTTAGATACCATATGTTGATGCAGCTATACGCACCATGTCAGTGGGTCTTGATTTTAAATTGCGCGAAGATGACGAATTCGTCGCTACACATCTCATAAATGAGCCGGTACCATTCATGGTATTTACTGAAATAAAATACTGCTCGTACGACAATTGTACTGATAGTTTATCGCTTATGAAAGTTAGAAAAGATTCCCATCCATTTTTGTTCAAAAGAAGGCCCCAACTCGGTAATAAAGTCATCCATATTAGACCTATTTCAAATATTGTCAAATGTTCATATGCTAAAATATTAACAGTCATTTCCACTTTACGATTTTCGCTAGATATCTCCGAGTAGCATACGTCTCTACGATTTTTAGTTTTCTTGATTTCTGCGCGATCTTTAACAAACGAAATATTATCCAAAAGTTATAGCTCTCTTAGGTAAACAAACATTTTTTAATATGGAAGACAAGAAAATTTATCTGGTAAACAACGTACGCAATGAGATGAGCTTATGATGTCACCATCACAAGCACTTATGTTTTTTGTTGAAAGGCCAGAAAATTGATATTAAATTTTTCTTAGGATTTTCGCACATTCTCCCTGTCTAACAATGTTGTACAGCTAGAAATGCGATAAACTTGCGTTCTTTTAAACAAAAACGTTAAAATTGAGAAGAAAAGTTTTTTCTGTTTAAATTGTTTTACGGCACCTTATTTTTCTCAATTTTTTTGATATAGAAGTTTCTCATGCGAATATCGAACATGGGTATAAACAATGAAATTTTTAGACAAATAGGAAAACCATATTTACGCCATTATGATTCTTTAAATGATTGAAAAGTGCCCTGTAACTTAGTGCAAAATATAAAAAAAGCTAATGAAAAGTATTTAAATAAGGTTGCAAGGTTACACTTTCTAGCATTTATTTATAATGATTGACTAAAGAGCTGATCCAAAAAAGCTGTGACGTACGTGCGTACGTACAGACACTAATTCATAAGTCACTTCGCTATTGCGTATGACAAAATACACTAAGGATACACAGGAAGCAGTTATTGACACTTTGTCACTTATTTGAGAATTGCAGCTTTAGATTTTGTGTCATATTTTAAACAGTTCATATTAGACCCAACAGAAATAAATAAATAAATAAATAATCTCAGCTATACATTAAAATAAATTTATATTCCAATATTCCAGGATTTAAAAGATTTCGATTGAAAGACGTTAAAAATGGCGTGTGCGGAAGATATCATGCTGATGACGAGAAACTACGGTTTCTGAGTGGAAATTGCTTTAACGTTTTTCGAAGAGATTGGGAGTCATCTGTTAAAGAGGTGGCTAGCGGGAAATACTTGAGAATCAATAAAGAAGAAGTAAAGATGGCGGACTTAAAACATAACGTTGTTTTCAAGTGTTCGAAGATCATGGAACTATCATCGTTTAACTACAAGGTATCGCAGCAGGTTATGAATAGTGTTGGCACAGCTTCCTCTGGAATCGAATACCGTGGCAATGATACGTCTCTTTGCCAGAACAAAACGGATATACAATACAAACTGCTGCCAGGTAAAACATATGACACCCAATACTCTCTTGCTAAATAAACGTTAGTTTGGCAAATTGCTTTTATTGATTCAACAAGTTTTTTTCTTTAGTGTGAAAAAAATCTTTGACGATTTGAACAGTTACACAAACTATTTTCAATTTTTTAGTTTGGGATAACATAGAAGAGTTGCAGTTGCGTAGTGTTTTATCATTCACTTTTGATTCTTATCAATACATTGTGGTGTGCAACCCAACTGGTGATTTGTAAGTTTTAGCAAGGATAAGATCATCTTGTTTATGTGCATGGCTGTTTCTGTTAAACTCATCTAATCACTGATTCATTTTTTAAAACAGCGACTACGATTGAAAATTCAAAGCTTTACAAACATGTTATGGCGCTATAGTATTTTTTATGAAAACATAGCTTACAAAAGTGGTCATAAAAATAGTAGTGTATAGGAATAAGACAAGATCATCAGGATCCTAGGACCTGTTATCATTTATATCTGACTACGAAGCAAACATTTTCGTTAGACCTGTTTATAGACTCAACACCAGCGTGAGAACAAAATTAATCTTTTTAGAGGGGCTTCAAAACAAGCTGATTTTTGATTTAAGTGAGGATAGAAATAAAGAAAATTGAGCCTATGGCGGGAAAAAAGTTTGTAAGCAATGGGGCATCTTAAACCTTGAATATAATATTGAAACACACATATAACAAAAAACAATAGAAAAGTACCTCATCCAATATCGATGCTTTTAAATTAAGTTTACTGGTAGAGGAACTTTAAGGTTTTTTTGGACTAGCTAGTTATTTTCTTTTAAATTCTGCAGAAACATACTTATTATTGCATATAAAGCTAGTCGAAGCAACAGCAATGAAGTTAAAATCTTTTCAGAGGTATTAAATATTTGCCCTACGCTATTTAGTGCATTATTTTTACCAAAAACAGCCTTTCGACGTGTGTCTTGCTTTCTTATCAAAATGAACGTTCTGTTGTGCATTTATTTTGCAGGGTTTTTTTTATTTTACCGCCAAAAAAATGCTGAAAGATGTATCTATTTTTCGAAAATACAATTAAAAAAAAATTATAAAAAAAGTTACCGTTTATTTACAGGCTATCTATATTCTTGCAATAACATGGATATATTTACTTGTACATTGGCCTTCTAATTTGTTTGGCTATTACACAAGGTTATTTGGAATTTGCGAGGATGGAGAGTAAAGGTGGATTTCCATGGAGCAGATTTTTGCGCATAAGCGCAAAATGTGACGGATATATTTGGGACGGCGATTTTGTCGCTTGAGTTCATATGTCAATTTATTTTTAAATGCTGCAAGGTTGATGCAATCATTTTATTTTTAAGTGATCTGATTGGCTATCGTTTAGAGCTTTATTTTATCGCTGGATCACAAAATTATTTGCGCATGCACAAATAAATTGACCGGGCGATTTATTTGTGCAGCGCATAATGGTGCTCTATAGAAATCCTCCTTAACTTCTATGACCTAGATCATCCTTTAGAAGATATTAAATTTGTAAAATTACATGCCACATGTTATGAGTCGGACAGTATTATAAATTTAAAAGACGTGAAAAATTATAGACTTGAATTTGTATGCGGGATTTACGGAAGTTGAGTAAAATTTTAGTAATTTTAAGAAAAAAATAACCCAGAAAATAACCCAGGTTAAGATTACCATATTTATGGTTTTTGATAAAAAAAACAAAAAGCTGTTTTTTATCAAAGTATTTCTTTTCTAAAAATTTTATCAAGAAACAATATATAAATTACAGCCTATAAGTGAGGTTTTACTGGTTCTTTATTTTTTATTCAGGGGAAACAAGTTCAACTGCTTTTACACAAGTGTTGTTGAAGGAGCGGTGAAATCGTGGACAGGTAATATTCTTATTTCTTGTTTCCAACAGCTTAACTCATTGAATATCACTTCTATCGTTTCCGTCTCTATATTAATAACACTCGTTGTCTTTTTGTAACGTCGTGCTAACCGCGCACGATATACGATTCACAACTACTGGGAAGACAAGACTTGTTTTTCTCCCGCTAATTTGAAATAAATGACCGATCAGATATTAAAGCTCTTTTGATTCCGTTGTTGATTTTCTTAACGTTTCTTCAAAAGACTTAACAGCCTGAAATTTGGCAAAATAGGAACAAAGCAGCTTATTCGTTTTGTAAGGAGTTTTGTTATAATTATTTACTTTATGTCTTGCTTCTTTTCAAAACTACTTTTCGACCTTTTTTTCTGTTTGTTTATATTCCTTATTACATTTGTTTTGTTAGCCTAGCCTACATGTTAAGATAAATATATTGTTACGTTTTTCAGCCACATAAATCTTAAACAAACCAATTTTGCTACAAATATAGATTTTTGATGGAGCATATAGCTATCTAGAGATTTTTATCTATTCCAATTTATATTTTGTTATATTTATTAGTGTGATTTTTACTCAATTACAACCAGGGTTGTGACTATCTAGCTAAATCTCCTATTAAAAAGTGAAAGTAGTCAAATACAGTTTTCTGTCACAAAACTTTCAAATAATCTTTCTATGCTAAATGCAGTTTCTGAGAATTCCTAAGTAATTGTTTTAGCTGGGCGGGTAATGACAGGATATTTACTGTCCGCACATCATCCTAGTGTCATCCTGGTGTCACTTTAAAGTTCTACGTGGACTTATTTTGCAAAATTAAAATATACCGACCGACTGTGTTTATTTCAGCTTGTAGGAAAGTTATTTTTTAAAAAAATTATTACGCCCAAAGCACTGTATTGCTTCATTCGATTTACAACACCTGGGTGTGCGGCACAGTTTACGGCTCTTATGAAGCGCTCAACCTGGTGTTTAACTCCGGGTTACATATTTCCTTACACTGGGGTTTCAAAGACCTGTCTCCCGGTTAGTCTATTTTAGAATGTTCGCTGTCTGTCTGTAAGTCAAAGATGCAAGTAGCTACAGGTTAATGTCTATATATTTTTCCATGGAGTTACAAGTAGTATTTAATAAATCACCTATCAAGTTAACTAAATTAAAAAATAATTATCCTCGTTGGAAAATTTTTATTTTTATTCCATATATTCTAGTCAATTTTGTACATGGTATAAGTCTCTTTGCTTTTATTAAATGATTTTTATGTCTAAGGATCACAAAACGCGTAGATACTATGAAAATTATCTTATGACAACGGTACATTTTCTAATATTTTAGCATTGAGTTCTTATATCACAAACGTACTGTTCATTGATACAGCCAAAAATATGTTATATGGAAAAGGCAACAGAGGAAGAAATTACTTTCAACTAAATTTACCCGACCTCACCCGAGTGTTTAACGTGCAAGAAAGTAATTATCTGGCTGCACATGGTAGTCCCACCGCAGTACCCGCCTATCGTTTGGATCAGGGTGGCTTGACACACGCCGTCCACAGCACTCCCTTTACCAACGTTGGAGGTATAAAGAAAGTTTGTTAACTTATCACGTGAAGAATTAAAATTCAAAATTTAAAAAATAGATCACAGTAACCCCTTTGTAACTCCCAGGTTACATGTAATAAATGCTTATATAGCAAATACAACATTTTACATCTTGACATTAATGTCAGCGCTTTTAAAAGTTTAAATATTTTCAAATTAAAGTTAAGAAAAGTCACAATATAGCAGGGTTAAATTATGTATTCATAAATACATGATATAAAGGATGCGAATTTTTTGTTGACAAAATTTATTATTTTTTAATTTAGTTTCAATGGGCGGTGTCCATTACTCTGATGGAGCTGGAGGGTGGAAAAAAGTCTTCGTTTTCGGAGATTAAAACTTCAGAAAGTATTATCAAGTTCAAATACAGCTGCAGTGAAAAAAGTAAAATGAACCTGGATATAAAACAAGAACAATTTATCATTTTTTTTCCATATTATTTTGCACGTGTAAATTGACAATATCAATTTAAGTTTCTACACTACAAGAAGGATAGCTAAACCTTTTAACTAAATTCTAGACATGATTTTTTTCTTTAATAGCCTTTAAAAAGCTCAAATTGTCAGTTTAAAAATCGTTGAAGAATGTGCTAAGAAAATTTTTAGCTTACCCAAATTCAAACCTTTTAGCAAAAAACCTGAATGCTAAAATTACCTTTTTTGACAAACCTGCAATCCATGTAAACGCTTTTTGGCAATCCTGTCTTCCCCAATGACGCTTCTTTGTAGTACCTAAAAAGTGACCGCTTGACGATCAGCCATGATTCTGATATATTTGAATTTAGGTAGTGAAAAAACGATGCCTATTATCGACGTATACCAAAGTCATTGTTCAAAATACTCCTCTTTATCTAATCGAGGCCTATTTTATATTTGTCACAGCATTTACGGTAAACGTATCTTTAATTAATTGCTATTCTGACATGGTTACTCAGCCAATAGTTACGTGGCTATTAACGAACAGACGAACAGAAAATCAAATATATTTGCTACGTATGCACCAGTATATTATGCACTTGTTTGTTAAAAGAAAAAAGGAAAGTGTTTACGCTTTTGTTTTCACGGTTTGCATGAAGCATATTGACCCGGTGTTTTCTCAATCAATTGTGTTAACCAACTAAAATGCTAGATCCGCTGTGTTGGGCCAACTGCAATTATGTGTCTAGTCAATACGAACTGATCCAAAACGTTCGTTTTTACAAAAACATAGTTAGCGAAGTGAAATGCTGTTGTGTCGGACATTGTGTAATAAACCTCAAAGTTTGCCCACTATTTAAAACACGCCTAAAAACTATTCATAAAATTGCTTTCATAACCAGTTATAAAGCCTTGTTTGCCTTTTACGACCTTCGGCTTTTCTGTACATGCCATGTCTCGGCAAGTCTACGTGAAGTAAACTGGCTATTTCCCCTAATTGATAGTTTTTTAAGAAAAACAAGAATCAAAGGGGAAATCATTTAGGTACACTTGGCTATCTTCCTCGCCAGTTGTTAAACTTTCTGCTCCACAATTTAAAAATTATGTCCGTTTGTTGCATGCCTATTTGTTGCACATCTTTGCCGCACATAATTGAATGTGGTTCTCCATTACGCCCCGAGAGCTCTTCTTAGTATCTGATGTACGTGCGGGCACGACAGGACTAGCTGGCCAAGTATTATTATTATTAAAAAGAATTAAATCTCATTTTTAAGATTGTGTTTTCTAACTACACTTCATGTAGTAGCAAACAAAAATTCGTTCTCGATTGTATTCACAGAAAAAGGACCTACCGTGCAAGCCTACCAGAATTACTTATTTGATTATTTGACAGTTATCAAATAACATTATTTGATAACTTTTTTGTACCGTTGAAGTATTTAGAAAATAAAGATATTGGAAGAACTAACAATTCATAAAACGTCACGAAGTTCACAAAAAAGTTGAATTCTTTTTTTTTCTCAGTGCTTTCTTATCAACAAAGCAAAATTTGTGTGCAGGCTTATAGACAACTTTTCAAGCTCTTTTATATAAGGCCAACTTGTTTTTTCGGTTCTAACACTTGTTTCATTGCGAAAGCATTTTCTACAAGAAAATATGGCTACTGAAATGTTAATGACAAGATGATATCTGAAAGTTTGGTTTGGTTTTTGTTTCACTGCATGCTCTACTACTTTAGGAGCAGAAACTTTCGCGTTTTTCGCGTTTTTAGGTTTTTTCGCGAAAGTTTATTCCTCAAAATTTATTTTATTGAAAAAACGCAAAAGTTTTTCCTACGAAATTAAAGAATTTTTACAAAACGCGAAAGTTTTTTCAGTTCAAAAAAATTTTTTTTTAACTGCAAAAAACAGATTTTAAGACAATCAAAATTAGTTGAAGCATATAAAATCTCTATAATGATCCGAAGTTAGTTAGAAGCTCCTTGAAATACCGTGATATTTTATTACTCATGAATTTTCCTTTGGTAAATGCCCTACATTTTCGGTCACTGTTTTTATGGCAAAACGATTAAGGGGATTATCAGGCTCATGGAAGCCAGAAGCTTCTCGTTTTCTTTCGGTTCCCAATATTTTCGATAGTAATGGTAACCTCTGACAGCAGCAACAAATTTGTAGCTTACCATGTTAAAACACTTGTGAGATAAAACTGAAATGTTTATCTTTCTCCTTCTTGATTATTCGAAATATCATTTGAAAACGTGCACTTCTTTTGACTTTTGACAAAAATTCTTGCACAGCTCGTTTTGTCTTTGCCTTACACAAAGAGAATTTTTAACGCAAGACTTGCAGTAATGTCTTTTCTTCGAAAAATGCAAAAAAGAAAAAATTATTCCAGAAAACACCCAACAGGATAATAACAGTCACTTACTGGCAGTCTGTGTGACTGTTGAAGAGTTTGAGTTGCTGTGTGGGGGTAAAATTCAAAGAAACGATGGAGAAACTGGCGAAGACATTGACTCTGAATGGGAGGTGGAATAACATTTTGCTTTTGTAACTATTATTTTGTTCTAGTTTCAAAAAGGAAAAAAATTTTTTTTGTCAATCTCTTTAATAATAGCCGTATTTTGTCTGTCTGTCCAGGAAAACCGCGTCCTGTTACAGAAGCACGAAATGCGATATATAAAGGACGGGCGACCCTGTGGATTTTTCCACGGGTTAACGGCTAGTCTATATTATAATACCTGTATACGTCTGTCTGTCTGTCTGTCTGTCTGTCAAGCAAAATGGTAGTTTAGCTGCGCAATGCGGTATAAAAAAGACGGACGAACCCGGTGATTTTCCACGGGCTAACGACTAGTATATGACAACTAGCGAAAGTTCTTCACCTAAAAAACTTATTTTGGTTTCCGCGAAAGTTTATGTCCTAAGACCACAACAAGTTTTTGTAAAAAAATTAGAACTTTCCGCCTGCGAAACTTTCTGCTCCTAAAGTAATGTTTCCATAATTCGAATTTTTTGATTTGGTTTACATTGCACTGTTTTGTTTGTCAAGCATATGCCAATGGTGCACAAAGCATCTTGGAAATGTTGTCAAGTTTTTCTTACATTTAGTGCCTTGAGTTCGTTTTTAAGAGGTTTTTAGAGTTCGGTGAACAAAATATTTGATTCGCTAAACCAAGATTTCGTTATATAGAAAGGATTTGTAAGAGCTTTTAGGCTAAATCCAACGGGAATGTACTTTCATTTGTTATATCAAGTTTCACTGTAAGCAAGAATGACATAAAAATATTAATCGCCGGGGGTATATTTTATTAAAAATTGATAATATATTCGATGTTCGGATTACAAGAATTGTGTGTATGAGTTTTTCTAACTTTACAACACATCAAGTCAAATATCAGTGAAATATCAGTGAAAAAAACATAGGTGGTTTTCCTGCTGCGGCGAGAGAGCACGATCATAAGGAAGCAGATACACTTCTCGTTCTTCATTGTTATGATGTTGCTAAACAAAACCCCGATTGCAGAATGTGTAGTCTTTTCACCTAATACAGAAGCCTTTCTAATTTGATCCGCCATTACCCTTTTCTCTTACAGTGCAATAAATTTCGAAGCGGCCGTGGAGAAAACATACGTGATATTGAAATCTGTTAATGTTACGAGGCAATTGGACCAAAAAGAGCATGCGCGTTACTTGGTTTTTACACATTAACTGGCTGCGATCAGACTGTAGGTTCTCTAGAAAGTCAAAAGCATTTTGGTGGAAGCAATTGTGCGAAGCAAATGAAAGTATCCTTAAAGCAATGTCAGAATTTGGTGAGTTTGTATTAAATGAAGATCATTTTTATGTATGCAAGTTTTTATCTCATTATTTCTAGGGAAAGTGGTAAAAAAAATTAAAATGAGATTGATAGCATTCCAAAGTTACGAATCTGTTTCAAAATTACAGTATGATCTATATTATAATGCCCGTATATGTCTGTCCGTCCGTCTGTCACGCAAAATGGTAGTTTAGCTGCGACGGGCGAACCCGTGGATTTTTCCACGGGCTAACAACTAGTATTTATATATTGCCACCAGTTGCAGCTGCTTTGAAAATGAAAATCTTTCATAGCCAATTTATCACCTTACAATCAAGCTTACAACCGATTGGAAATTATGGTTGGGAATTAATTAAAGCAAGGATTGTGGCAATAACGACTGAAGAACTTTCTGCTCTTTTAGCATTTGGTGAGCTCAGTGTTTGCAATTGGAACACGCACTTTGATACTAATCGCTGTAAATCTCGCATATTAACGTCGATTTCACATTATTACTGCCACTGCAACAATGAAACCATTTTCCGTTGAGCCGCATAACTCGCCAGCCGTCGAATTGATTTTACAAATGTTTAATATAAAAGGCGCAGTTGGCTAAGACGTCATTAAGTGAACCCAGAGGTCGTGGGTTAGTATCCCTCTGAAGACAGTTTTTCTAAAAAAAAAAATTGCATAAAAAAGCTCAGTGATGACGTAGAAATCACCAATTTCGGACGTAGTTAGTTAGATAGTTATGAGTTGGAAAGCAATACTAACCTCGCAAGCGAGATAGTTATTACAATGTACAGAGATGTGTAAGTGCATGGAATTTCTTAATGATGATAGCGTAGTGAGAACAATAGAACTAATGATAGTGACACTGATGACGACATTACGTGTTAAAAAGTTTAAGAAAAATATTTACATTTATCAGTTATATTTTCAATATTTTTGAGTTTCGCTTATGATCTAGTATATATAAATTTCAGACCTAAATGTTAAGTGTACTGAAAGGTAGGAGTGGTTTAGACAAACACCGTTGTACATTTATTTAGTGTCTCATCTATAATGGTAAACATTTATTCAGTGATTCGTCTACATTCATTTAGTGTCTCGTCCACACTGGTGTACATTCATTTAGTGTCTCGTCCAGACCTGTGTACATTCATTTAGTGTCTCGTCCACACTGGTGTACATTCATTTAGTGTCTCGTCCAGACCAGTGTACATTCATTTAGTGTCTCGTCCACACTGGTGTACATTCATTTAGTGACTTGTCTACACTGGTGTACATTCATTTAGTGACTTGTCTACACTGGTGTACATTCATTTAGTGACTTGTCTACACTGGTGTACATTCATTTAGTGACTTGTCTACACTGGTGTACATTCATTTAGTGACTTGTCTACACTGGTGTACATTTATTTAGTGACTTGTCTACGCTGGTGTACATTCATTTAGTGACTTGTCTACACTGGTGTACATTCATTTAGTGAGTTGTCTACACTGGTGTACATTTATTTAGTGACTTGTCTACACTAGTGTACATTCATTTAGTGACTTGTCTACACTGGTGTACATTCATTTAGTGACTTGTCTACACTGGTGTACATTTACTTAGTGACTTGTCTACGCTGGTGTACATTTACTTAGTGACTTGTCTACGCTGGTGTACATTTACTTAGTGACTTGTCTACGCTGGTGTACATTCATTTAGTGACTTGTCTAGACTGGTGTACATTTATTTAGTGACTTGTTTACACTGGTTTTCATTCATTTAGTGACTTGTCTACACTGGTGTACATTTATTTAGTGACTTGTCTACGCTGGTGTACATTCATTTAGTGACTTGTCTACACTGGTGTACATTCATTTAGTGAGTTGTCTACACTGGTGTACATTATTTAGTGATTTCTCTACAGTCGTCTGCATTCATTTAGTGTCTCGTCAACACCGGTGTACATTCATTTAGTTTCTCATCTACACGGTGAAAATTCATTTAGTGACTCGTCTACAGTCGTCTACATTCATTTAGTGTCCCGTCAAGACCGGTGTACATTCATTTAGTTTCCGATCTACATGGTGAACTAAATACTCGTACTTTACTTCGCACCAAACTGAATAAAAACACAAGTAATGTAAAATATTTCTGATGCATTTTCTATTTACATAAACACATAATGATGAATTTCAGAACTCACAAGTTTTAAATGATTATGATTATTATATTTCAACTTTTAGATTGGATACATACAACACGGCCAGTATGTTTTTTAAATCAACTGTTACCAACTTTTTGACATGCATATTACACTAACCAACAATTATAAAAAACGAGGTTTAGATCAATATCAAGGCGTAAGACAAAGAATTGCTAGATTAAACAAATAAATTGATTACCTATCAGAGCACTTTCGAGAGGGAAAAAATAAGAGGGTAAAATATCCGAAATAAATCGGCTGTTTAAAACACAATAAATTCGTAAACGCTCTTTTTAAAATTGACAATCGCAGTAAATGTAAGTACAGTTATATGCGCTACTGCGCTTGCGATAACTTCAACTTGCAGAAAAATTCCCGTAATTTACGTATCAATTTTCATGAGATTTTTGCTATAATCGTGTTGCATTGATTTTAAAGAATCATAAAATTAAAAATGATGTTGAACTGACATTTTTTTATATAACTTTGCGAACAATCCGTCTGCACATTGGTTTGCAATAAAATTTTCTAGTTAAGCTTTTATTTTTCCCCATACGTTTACTTACAAAATTTAAGAGGACTGAAACGAGGAAACAACTGCCATCTTGGTATAGTTTATAAGTTAATTAGTTTGGTTTTATAATATCTTTACATTGATAAAGTTTGCACATTCCTGAACAGCACTGAAATTTCTAAGGACAAAAAAGTTGAAGTTTGCCGTTCCCAAAATTTAAAATTATAATTTATGCAGTATAATTAAATCTGAAATTCTTAACCTGATAATATCTTGCAATAACTTTGTTTAAAAAAAATTCAAAAAGAATGGATATAGAAATTTAATCTCTGTACTATAAATTCAACATCATTTTTCATCCAGACATCCTTTTATATCTAAACAATTTCAGAATGATATAAATGAGAAATACGAAACTTGAAATCGTGTTTTTAATTGAGCAGGCAAAACTATAGTTGACAGAGGCAAATAAGCTTAGTCACAAAAATCAAGAGTGTTTTGGTATCTGATTGATTACAAATGGATTGAAAGCACGACTTTCCCACATACACATGTGTCATATGTTATGCTGTGAACAACGATGCTACCTACGAAATCTACTAGCTTTATACGTTGCCAATTGAAATTCTCTTTTCAAATTATCAGCGTCTAACTTGCGAAAGTAATCTGAGTCATCGTCGTTAGTTAATTGTTCTTGTATTTCACGAACATCTTTCTCCATTCTTTTCCGTATTTCCGAACGCATTTTACCGAGTACCTAAATAAATCAGTTGTTGTAACCTACAGCACAGAAACATATTCTATCGTACTGAACAAAATCAACATACATACTTTCTGCGTGAGGAACACCGAAGTTTTTTTTTTAGACCAGATATTTTAGCAACGAATTATTGATAAGGTTGTGAATAAACTGATGGATGGTGTACCTGTTTTTGTGCTTTTTGTCTAACTTCCACATCATATCGCTCCTGTGCTATTGTTCCTGCCAGCATTGAGAATTGGTCGCGATAACTAGTTTCTCAAGTTAAAGAAAACTAAAACACATGACCGTTTCAGCGGATTCCTCTTTAAAGCAACAACAAACCTTACAGTATTAACTTTTGTAGAGGTTGTTTTGAACGAAGACCTCACATTCACAAAATTATTAGATTCTTTCATAACTAGAACACAAAATACAACCTATTGGACGAAATTACGAATGAAAAGGATACTAGTTTTCCATAGATTCAATTTCATTTTGCTGCTTTCTTGCATTTTTTTCTTTTTGTTCTTTCGCATATTCTCGCATCTCACGAATTCTTTGTTTTTGAATATCAAGTCCATCCTCGAACAATTTTTTAAAGATCTAAAGTATATATTTAAAGTTAAATCAGATATAAATCTTTGTGAGAAAAATAATCTTTGCAAGTAGAAATAGAAACAATTTCCACGAATTAAATTTTAAACGAGTGCTAAACTTTTGCGAACAACAAGGATGACAAAGTTCGATTACGTAAGTTAATGGACATTTCTCCCTCTTCTTAAAAAATTTATTAAAATATTTATTTGTTACCTAGAAAGCAAAGTAAAAGTACAAAGTAACCTTTTCTTCCTTGCCACGTTTTTTCAGCATTCTAGCTTTGTTTCTAATAACAAATTCGTCGTAATATTTCCGCGCACAAGCGCTGCGATGTCGTCGTTCAGCAAGTTTTCGTTTGACTTCTGTTTCCCCTTCTTTGTGTTCCTTGTATTCTCTCTAAATATCAGTTTAAAAATTTAAGTCTTAAAAATGATACCTACGATTGAACTTGTTTAAACCTGAACTAAATTAGGGTTATATAACCCTATGATAGACTTATTTGTTGTGGTAATTTTTCGCAACTTTGCCTACTTTAACAAGGCTTATTTTTAGCAAATTAGTCCAAAAAGTGGAATTTTGCCAAACTTCACTTTGCGAAAAGGGTGAAAATTCTTCAACAACAAATTTGCATAAAGAAATAAGAGGACAAACCAGGTTAAAATTGAAACCACCTGCAATGAACCTTTACAATTGTTGTAAATAACACAAACATTAGTTACCAGTCTTTTGTTATGTTCAAGTTCTTTTTTCATAATTTGCGTCAAAGCTACTTGCTTCCTTTGTGCTTCCTCTAGTCTTCTCTGAGTTTTTATCGATTTATGAGGTCTACCGATTTTACTTAACGTATCTACTTGTCTCATCTGTTTCTGCCACATCAGTTTAGCAGTATGTGGAGAAAGATATATGAATGGGAATTCCTCTTCCATCACTGGTAAGATTTCATCTTCCCCTAGGATCACTAAAAATAACCAATTTCTACCATTAATTTTTCACTAAAATTGATAGTCACCAATATTTACAACAATGAAAAGGATCACTTCAAACAAGAAAGACTAAGAGTACTTACTTGGTGTTTTATGGCGCCTCCTTCCAATAGGACTGGCTGAAGCACTTCTTTTTCTAGCTTTGATTTTATCGGTGCGACCACGCTGTTTTCCATAGATATTTATAAGTTTTGCATCACTGCTTACTTTTACTTTCTTTTTAGACGACTTCTTATTGTCCGGAGGTGGTCTAAGAATCTAAAGCCGATAATGAAACTAACTTTACGTAACAGACCAAACAAACGAACAAATACATAGTAAAATATAGTTAAATAATTTTTTAAAACCTTTTTGTTCTTTTCGTCAATTTTAACGTTTTTTTGTTTTTTGGTATTATCATGAAGGTTCAACAAAACGCCACGCTGTTTAGAGTATTTTCGCTGTAGTGACTCCACGCCAACATGATTTTCCTTTTGCTCCAAAGCAAAGGCTTTTCTTAGGTCTAGCAGGCGTTCATCTCTTTTCAAAAAAGGTTCTTCGAATCTTGCCGTGATGGATGCATCGGTACTTTTCAGATGTAGTTCATCACTGCTGGACGTGCTCTCATCTGTAAACGTGGTAAAAAATAAGATAAGTAATACCCTGTAACACTTTCCAATTTAGTGCAATCAAAATTCTTAAGGTAAAAGGTCTCCTTTGATCTTTTAGCACGTCAGTTCAAGGCGCACACAAAGTGCTCAATATTACGCAACATAACTCTTTTTTCCGTGCTGTTTGTTTCCAAAGTCAAAATCATTTTTTATGCAGAAAATGACGTAATTTTATGATTTCGACCAGTGAGTTTGCTTGGGTCACCGCCATTTTGTAATTGTTTACGCACTTTCATTTTCAGTGGTCGTTGTACTGAATGGGACGCACGACCGCGTTGCGCTACGTACATCGTGATCGCAATCGAAGTGGATTTGAAATCCGTTATGTACCGCTTATGTGTTGTCAACGTTTGAAACTGTATCCTCTTACAGCTCAAAAGTTATTAGAAAATAATTTTAATGCAGCTATCATGACATTATTACATATAGACAAAGTAATTAATAAATGATAAATCCCTATATGAAATCAATGTGAAAAAACCGAACATTTAAACTTGTGTAGTTAATACAACATCAACTAGTTATGGAAACATTTTCTGAAGAACGATAAATATTAACGGTTCAAGGTCACATAGTCTAATAGCAAGAAATTTAAGGTCTTCAAGGTCAAGCAGACAACATGTAAATAAATAAAAAAGTTTTTTTTGACATTGAATAAAAATTGATCAACTTCCATCACTCATGAAGTAATGAGGGTAGAGACGTAAGAATCTCTGATTCATCTTAGCAAGAATACTACACCAAGCTTTACACCTAGCTATCAATCAAAAAAGAAAAACTAATCTCACCTGATAAAGTAGTTTTTCGCAAAATACCTTGTCTTGAACGCAATTTCATTGCATTTTTCTTATTATTGTGATTACGCGTATGATTACTTCTATACGGAGAGGAATAATCTATAAAAAAAAAGGCGGGTCTAAGTTTACTTCATAAATTTGACTGTTAAATGAAAAATGCACGTTTCTCACCAACTTCTGTATCACTTGAGTAAAATTCTCGTTCAATTAAACGATCTTCGTTAACAAAGGAAACTTTGCTTTTCGTCTTCTCTTTTCTATCCGGTCTGGTTAGTTCCGACTCGTCAGGAGTGAAAGATTGTTTGTTAGTCTCTGATTCCAATTGAGGGGTTTTAAACTCATTTCTAAGTTTCTAAAACAAGAATGGGACTACATAACGAATTTTAGCAACAATATCACTACCTTTAGAATTTTAATAGTCTCAGCGAAGTTCAATTTTTGATGACATTTAATTCTGAAGCAATAATACAGAACGTGATTTCGGGGGAAAAAGGAACTTACTTGCAAACGAAGACTTAAATCTGATAGCTGCTTTGAGCGCGTTTCTGTTGGTGCATCTAAAATGATTTATCGTTACAATTTGATTGATGCAAAACGCAAAGCATTATTTGCAATTTGGAACGAAGCAGAATGGAACGTATCATGCCGCATTTTCATTGGCCATTCAGCTACACAGCTATCTTTCCTAGCTGTCTTTAGAAAAATTTAAAAGTCAATTTTTTTCCGGTTTTAGAAATTACAGTTCTACTTGTCATGGGGAAAATAAGGCAAAACACAAGATAAACGTTGAAATTAGTAAAAAATACAAACTTCTTGACGCAGATTGTTTGACTCCTTTCAAGTACTCGATATGCAAGGGAAGGGATGTCTCGTGTACATTTGATTGAATTTTCTTCCCATTCATTTTTGATTCATTATCTTTCCCATCAGTTTGAACAGACGAATCGACTAACTTTGGAATTTGAGTTTGAATAGCGGTTGATTGAAAACTATTTGTTGTGTCTGTAAGATGCTCTATATTTTTCTCACAACTCTTATCCTGTTTTACTTCAAGATGCCTGTTTAAGCTGGAAGAGCTAGAGGTGATCGAGTTTGTTTCTGAGTCAGGAGAATCTAAAATATATTTAATAAAATAGACATCGACTTGGTATTGTGTGGTTCGCAAACTAATTCACACCAAAGTTTTTGAAAGTTCAAATATTTATGAAATAGTATATTTCATCCATTGCACAAAACAAAAGAAGAATCAAGGTGGTCATAAATTTGCAATTTAAAATTTTAGGAAAAATATACTAGTTTTGGGTCATAGTTTGGGATAAAACACAAAAAACATATGAAAACTATTCCACGATTTAGGAGAGCTTGGTCACATTTTGGACGGAAATGAGCAGTCACTCTAGCACTATCAAGCCTTTCCTAACATATAATAGTTAATCTATTTTAAAACGTGACGATAAACAAAATTGGAAAGAAAAATGTCTTATGATAAACATTTTAAGGAGATTCTTAGAGAAATCAACATTTTTGGTCAAAAGTTTTGTTATTTAGGATATTTTAGAAGGCCACTTGAAAACCTCGCAACTAAAGATGTTACATTTCCATACCAGTAATGTGATGATGAAAATGATGATGCATATGCTTGTGAAGGCGTGTCTTTTTAGTTTGTTCTTTCATTTCAACAGCTAGTTTGTCGCGTGGACGCTGTCCAATTTCTTTGATTCCGCCAATTGAATCAACTGCAGAAGACGTTTGCGTTAAAATAGATGACCATGGTCCGGATGAATTTGAAGAAAAATTCTAAAAAAAAAAAAACAAGGAAAAATACACTGCGCAGTGATAAACTCAATTTGTCATAGCCCTGCCAATAAACAAAAAACAGTGAGTGCTGGACTTACCTCAGTTTTCTCCTTTTGCATTTTACTTCGATCTCTCTTCTTCTCCATATCGAAAATATTTCTAAAATACATGGTACGATCATTCACGCACTGTATTCTTAGACCAAACCACATCGGTTATTACATTTTTTTATCTTACTTTTAACTAATACATACTTAATACATACAGAAGAAAAAGGATTTTATAACTTGCGTTGACCTCTAAGATTTTGAAAGAAATCACTTCTATGTAATGTATTACGTATTGTAAGACCCTGTCAACATTAAGAAAAAAGTTATGCAGTAAAAAAAAATGCAGCGAAAGATCCCTACACATCTTTGTTATTGAGATCAAAACAATAAAGTTAATGCTTTTTTAATAACTTTATGTGTAACAACAAGATATAAGCTAGCTAGGTGGTTAGCTAGTTAACAGTCTTTATCCAATCAAAAGCTTCTTTTAACTAAAATTAGTTGTGTCTGTTGCTCGAATAACAAAAATTCTCCATTTTGACCAAAAGAGCTCGTATTAAGAATTTCTACATTTAACATCAGTAAAGTAAATCACGCAGTTGGTCCAGCTCTAAGCTGGCTAATTGATAATACATACATTTTCATTACATCTCTTTGTTCAATCATTTCAGCTTCTCTAATCAATTCATTCGTAGAATCGCTTCCATGTTTTGACCAAGAATGACTTGAGTAAATTGAGTTTTGACCATCCGAAATTAGTTTTTCTTGATAAAAGGCTTTTGAAGGAGAATACTGACATGCTTGATCAACAAATTTGGTTTCCTAGCAACAATTAAATTATGACAATTAAAATGAAATTGTAAATGCAACACAACTTTTTCTATTGGACGATATGTTTGCAGGTGACAGCTAAAAACAAATTACCACATTTGGCTTCAAATTGTTTGTATACGAATGACCAAACTCCTCAATAAAAACATCTGATAAAACATCATGGTCACTAGGAAGTACATTAGAATCATCTTTTGTTGTTTCTTCTTCTGGCACTGAAAGTTAAGAGTGATAAAATAAAGTGATTATTAATGGTATCATATATGGATCCACAATTTATAATTTATTCTATATACGGAATTGTCAGTGTTAAGGGGGACTGTATGTTTATACAAAAGGTATCAGTAAACGATTCATTAGATGTGTTTAAAATTATAGTACATACTTAACGTTCTTAGCAGCAATTACGACTCGTATAAAGGAAAGCTATCAATATTATTGCTACAAACACGTAACGGATATACAACAATCACAGTTACCTTTAACTATTAATGATGATGAATATTTCAATACAAACCTTTTTCTAAATGCTTGACATCTTTTTCTACTCTCTCGTCATCTTTATCTAATTCCTCCAAAACAAAATCAAGCAGTCCATCAAATATTTCCAACAAATTTTGAATCTGCATATGATCCTTTTTTACAATATATTGTGCACTAATGTGGGATAAATCAATTCCAAGCACATCAGTTGCTAATGAATCAATGACCACCTGCACATTGTGAATTTCTTCTTCAGGTGATTCAGGTGATGCAGTTAATCCTAATATGGAAAAATGATTCATCGTTTAAACAAAAAAGGTTCAACAATGAAAAATGGTAAAGGGCTGATGCTGTCTAAATTTTTTCCCACGTTTGGGGACACCCAATGTCGTCACTATAAGAGATACACAATCTTAATATCTTTAAACTGTTTTATAAATTTTATTTTTAAACATTTGAAAAAACCTGGCCCGTCACTGTTGTAAATTAACTTACCAAGAAACAAAATATTTGTGCAATAAGCCTTATTTCATATCCGTTCTTGGTCTGCAAAATACACATGCAAATACACAGAAAAACATAAAAACGAGATAAATTATGAGAAAATCTTTAGTTTGCAGCGAAGTAGTATACATATGGTTTGTTTACTTGTATTAATATTTTAAAGAGATTTCCAATTTCAGTTGTTTTACATGAAAATGGGTGTGAATAACAATAGTGTAAATGCCTATATTATCTACAAAATAGAAAAATCATGTCATACGAACATTACCTGGAAGTTTCTCACCCAGCATTGCTTCATAAATATTAACAAAGTAGTTGTGGTCACATTGATCAATGGTGTTTATCTGGGATCGACAACCAAATTTTGATAAAAGATCATTTGCAATTGACAGGGAGTCTAAAATTAGGAACAGAAAAGAAATATTAATTTATGTGCATATATAGCATAAGAAGTTAGAGCATAACAAGTAACAAACAAAGTTTCCTTTACCAGATTTTAACAGGTGTAATTGACCTGGCTTTGCATTCCACAATTGTGTGTTGTGTGTGATTGCACAATGTATATAGGTTGAGGTGCATATGGAGTACAAAAGAAGTATTTACCGTTTTGCTACATGTTACTATTGCATATGTGCCGCAATCGTAATGAGTGCGGCATTGTATTGTGGCCCAATTGGTTTTCAAACTTATTTTCTATTTGAGAGTTAAATAAAAACAGAAGTCACCTAATTCTATTGCCTAATTCATGACACTTCAGACTTGCTAGTTTTCTCAGAAAAGTCATAAGCAGTGATTAAAAGTAAAGAGTTCCCTAATTCAAAAAGGAACTAAAGACTGAGAGAGTACGTAGCTAACTTGCGCTGGCTTCTAACTATAACTTGTCTCCAACGTATATAATGTCTTTTTTAACAAAACATACAGACTCACCATTTTTATTATGATTTTGTAATATTCTGATTTTGCATAAAGAAACGTTACAGGGATAAAAAAATTTTGTTATTGATCCAATTGTAGAATCAAACACAACATTCATTATTTGAATGCTATTTTGAAAAATTAAGAAGATTACCCACTTTTTTTATCAAATTTCACTGCTAAATCTTTTTCTTGGGGGCACAACCTGTGTATGCTTAAATTAAGAAAAATTGTACATTTAAAGATCTTTATCGCTGGAATATTTAGCTGAAGCAAATTATGGTGTATATTAAAGTCAATTGTACATCAATCTAATGAAGCCTATACTTTATTATATATACGTTTAGCATCATTTGTTGAAAGGTGGGAAAATCGAATTTCTCTATCATTTGCACATGGAAAAATCCATTTCCTATTATCACCCACAGCTACCTTCTTTGGGTTAAATGAACTATGTAAAACTGAAATGCCAATACAAAATACAATACTGTTTTTAGCCTTTGTATTAATTCATTTTCTATCAGGTATATCAAAAATTGCATGTGTTAGCAATTGTTGAGTACTGACGTGAATTAGAAAGGCTAGTCTTACTATATATATACTATTACCTTTGTGAACTTGAAGAGGATCCAATGGCCTTTCCATGTTTTTTCAGAAGATTTTTAAGTGTGTCTATTTAAATTTTATATAAAATACTATGAGGAAAAAATATATGATTTGTAATGGATTAGCGTTAGGATAACGTTTAAAAACAAAATGTGGGTAGAGCTGTAAACACAATTAAAAATTGAAATAAAAATATACATTGTCATTTAAGTTTTTTGTATTTGACACAGTGCTTAGTGGCAATACATACATAACACAAGGAAAATTTTTACTGCATATTCGTTTAAAAGTGTTTTCTGCCATCGACTCACAGATCAGTGATACTGATCAATTATTATCTTATGCTAAAAATGACTCTTTAGTGAGATATGACAGTAGTAAATAGATCAAAAACAGAGAGACAACAACTTTTTAACAAACTACTAAGCAAACACTGCTGTTATGACATACTGTTGCTAATTACCATGACACAATTGTGTAAGTGGCTAATTTATCTACACAAAAAACATATATAATCATTAATTAAACCAAGATAAAATTAATCTTTGACGATCGTACACTGGGTGTAATGGATGAGCAGCAATTTTTTTTAAAAGTGAAAATGATCTTTCACAGCTGACGTCGCCATTGACGTTACACCATTTCCTACCTAAAATTGGCTAAATTTTGTGACTTGGTTTTAACCTGCAAAGTTACACTAAAAAAATTGATTTGTCTCAAGTAGATGCTGCAAGAATTTTACTTAGTCTTCCATCTTAATTAATAAATAAAGAAAGTATAAATAGTATATATAGATAGAAATAGAAATTTCAATAGTATATATTTCCTATCAACTTCCAGAAATATGGTTACACGCACTTTAGAAAGCGAATATGTATTATATAGAAAAATTGCAAAATGGTTTGAGACAAACGTAAACAGAAAGTAAACTTTTAGAAAAAAAGGAAATATTTTAATTATTCTAATTTCTATTAAGGTCCATACAGAAACTTATACAATTACTTTAATTACTGTGATATGGTTGGTTAATTCTGGTTCTCTAATTATCTCCTGAACTAATAAATAGCCAAAAATAATTTCTATCATTGCCTGTTGATGAAAGCTGTTTCTGCAGAAGCGTAGCTTAAAATAAACTCGCTTGCTATAACATATAATATTTATATTATTTATTGACAAGGCAACCACTGAAAATATGTCTGCATCCTGATGTTTATGAAAAAATGGGTTGGTTGGTTAGCCAACTAGATTTTCATTGGGATTTTCTAATCCGCAGAAGTAAATTTGTTTTCAGAACCATAAAACAAGTCAGTGGTACTTATAAATCCTTTTCTCAGGTCTCTCATGCCTAAGTTATAATATGCTAACCCTCAGGAAAGAGCCTAGGGGACAGGTTTTATGCCACTGAATTGATTAGCAAAGATAAACTGATAGGACCAATCTAATGGCTGTGCTTGTCCAGATGTAAAATGATTACAATAACATTTTAAAACAGTACAAGAATGAGTTTGGAAGTTATGCCAATTCTCATTGTATATATTGAACTTTTCTTCTTCTTTCTTTTCTGACCTTTCATCCTGTAATTTTATTCTGTAAATGGGTTGATCGGAGATTACTAGTAGCATATTTTTGATAGTGGCCCAATGATTAAACAAAAATATAGCTAAGCTAAGTTTTAATATTGTAAGTATCAGTAATATTGTAAGTATTAATATTGTAAGTATCAGTAGCTGCACACTATAGTTAGCCAGCAGTTTTTCTTGACTAACCATTTTCCTTTAGAATTTGTAACATTTTCAATGTGATTTTGTCATTTTGATTGCATTTTGAGAATAATAGGTATGCACACACTTTGTGTAGGTAAAAAAGCGGGACTCACACAGGGCGAAATGGCTATTAATGAAGATTAAAGATTTTTTTGGTAGAATAAGATCCAAGGGAAACTGGAATTAAATTGTAACTATGTTATTCTATTTCTTCTTAAAAGATATCACTAATTTTAAGCAAATCTTTCTTTTTTCGGATGGATTTCTTTAATTACTATGGTCTGTTGTTTATATTTCCTACCTACAGAATGCTTGCGCATGTGCAAACAACCCATAAATTTTGTAAACATTTGCAAGTTAACTATATACACCAGTATATATATGTGACAGCAAAGCATTAACATTTAATTTAATGGTTCAATCTGAACCATAGCTAGCTAGCTATTTAGTTATAGGGTGATTTATCTTCAAAATTGTAACTTACAGCAGACATTGCATATTTCTATTATAAAGGAAAACTTGAAATTTGAAAATGTTATTTTTGGATCACATCATCAAATTTTAAAATGGGAAACAAAAAATTTTAAGCAAAAAAGTTACAGACATTGGGATTTACTGACAAAAATTATACAAGATTGAAAATTTGGAATACCAAATGGTTAATAGAACAGCATTTTTTGCATGTAATCGAAAGTTTTCAAAATTTAAAAGAGTTTAGTTGACCTTTATATATTCAATTCATTTGTGTGGTCATTATATGTACTAATAAAGACAGTTGCACTTAGTGAATAAACTGAAAAATTTCCATGTTTCCATAAATCTTGATCCTGAATTCATATATTTTAGTCATTTTTGCTAAAAATGATCAGAAAATTTAAGATGCAATAGCGCGGCTGTAGCAGCAGAGAATGGATGATATTACAACCAGTAAGAAAACAAAACCCAATCTACACGTTACTCAAACTTCATGAAAAAATATTTTAGATTGCTAGCTGGGAATACACAACACAAACTGCAAGGGCTGAGGGCAGTCAGTGCAGCAGAAGCTTTATGCTTCAAACCATCGCGCCATTTTTACTGATGTTTTGATTTGTTGTGAAACGAGTACGACATAACGTCCAGGTCAACCTTGTCCCCAGGACTCTTCTACGCACACATGGTATTTTGACGGGACGGATTAGCCCTCTGGTCCACCGCACCGAGGCTGATGAAAGGCGAGCGAAAAATAAAAAAGGATATTGGCGAGATAATCGCAGAACCAAGAGGAAGGTTGATGTCTGAAGAAGTTTAGCTGTTTTTTTCAGAATTTTTACACTTACTCCCCAAAAATAAACCATTATAAAAATTTATTAAGAAGTCAGTTGCATCATATCATGAATGTTTGTATGAAGTTTTTATGCTTAAAACAGTGGTTTTAGTATCAATTATACCCGATTGTTATTTTTACAAGGTCACTACGACCGCTTTCCCTTGACGTATTTTATTCTGCAAGAGCGCTAGGTAATTTTTAAACCCTGTGTGTACCTGGCTTATGTGTGCGCATAAGTAGCGACTTTGCAGTTTAACGGTAACAATTTGATTTTTCTGGCCATGTTTAAAAATGACAAAAGAAGTATTTCTGTTTTGTTACTTTTGCCCCTGATTGAAAATGGTACATTTTGAGAAATCTGTTTTACCGAGTGAGATACAACGAGGGTCCTCATATGTTATTCCTGTGTCTACGGTTATGTCGTATCCATAGAGAGATTGGTTCAGAGTACCACTAAGCCATTTGCATCTCCAATAATTCACGAAAGAGAATATGGATGAATGACACTTTTTTACTATTTTTTTGCTTGCTAACCAAAACTTGTTATTACAAGGAAGCGACAGTATACGAGCACTAGCCACTTTTTACCGCAGTGTTTTAAGCTGATCAAGGCTTATTAATTTAATGTTAAGATGAGTCATGTATGTGTTAAAGATAGGCCATGTTATAAGTTTAGTCAGGCTAACAGGTCATCTAAAATCCCTGCTCTACACAAAAATAGGTTTAGTACAATAAAAATACAAAACAAATTAAACAAACTTGCATTACCTGTAAAATTGTTCTCAATTTTTGGGCTATCCGGACAATTCAAATGTCAAATACCATGCGATGAATAGCACATAAAACAAAAAAAAATCTGAGTATGAAATCCTGTTTTTTACAGCTTTTTACAGCTTTTTTGAGCTTTTACGAGTTGCTCGCTATAGAAAGGTTTGACTGCAGTTTGGTACGTCTATTGATTTTACAACTAAGTATATTCTTCGACCAAATATTTACGAAGTTGTAATCGCGAATGTTGAAAAAAACCATTGTTGAAAAAATTTATTTTTGCATTTTTAACTACACCAGGCCAGGCGTGGCAATATGTTAACAATGTACGTAAACTATTTATTTGCAATCTGGCAAAATAAGGATTACACAAAATTTTGAAACAAAATGGCAATTGCTAATGCTGAAAAAAAAAATGTTCACCGATTTAAAAAATGACTTGCAGTGTATATTTCAATAATCGAGCACGAGACATCCAATCATATAAAGCTGGTTATAAAAAATCGTAAGTAAGCTAGATGCGATCTACCATTCTCGTCCCCCGAGCTCTGTGACTTTAAAACCTGGTTTATCTTAAAAGCTCTGGAGTCGAGAACAGCCATCACCTGCAGGATAAAACTACATGAATATGCAAAGAGTTTAAAGGATTTTATGAATATAAAAGAGATTTAGTAATAATTTTAATGTACTGTTTGACTCTTTCTGAACGTGTTCTCCAGGGTTTTTTGACTGCTTTTGGTGTATTTGAGAACAATGTGCGGTGCGCATTTAGGAAAACTCAAATAAAAAAAATAATGATATTCGTGCAGCAGAGCATGAATGTTATATTATCACATAAATGTCATGAAACTTCTTTCTCAATATGTCCGAATTTGCATTTATTTCTTCCATTCAAGTGGATAGTTTTGCATAACACATGATTTTACTGTCTTGAGTGAAACTGATATCTTTTCGTGCTTGTACGAAATTTCAGACTAACAAAAAATTTGTAGAATTTGAGAACCTTATACATTTTTCTGTAAAAACTTAGGGATTTAATTTCATAACAATAACAGCATTATTTGCAAGTGTCTGACTCTAATACGCAGACTGTAAAGTTACATCGTTTTGTTACGTCAGTCAAAGGATTAGCCAATGAACAATCAATCTAGTTTTGTAAGAAATAACCACCGTAATTTCTACAGAATTAGTTTCACTGGAATTTTCCTCTCAGGAGTGTGATCAGAATCCCCATGTTTATTTACCTATTATGCAAGATATTTCTGTTTATCCATAAGCCATGATTCAACACAAAAAAGGTTAACTTACTCACACATATTAGTAAGAAAAACAAAGATCTCTTATCTTCGTGCGTGTGACCAGACTATTGTCTGTGCGATTGTAACGTTACTCGGTGACATTATGCCAATGTCACTGAGTTATTATAAAAAGTTTAAACAAAAAAACATATATAAAGCAAATAAAAACCACAAATGCATTTATATATTTCAAATAATATTAAGTTTTAATTTCTAAACAGAATACTATTTGACATTGAAAGTTTTCTGTTGATTAAAATAGAAAACACAGTAAGCAGACATTGTCTGGGTTGCGGTGAGTAATTTTTATAGCGTAATTACTTTTTAAAAACGGCTTGATGGTAAAGCTGAACACGTTTTGAAATAACAATACTGAATTAGGAGGTTCATAGTGTTTGGACGTGCTTAATATTTTCCACTTAAAAGATTTTTTAAGTGGTTCTTAGACTGTGAACAAAACTTATTTATAACCACGTACTTCGTATGCAAATATTGAACGGCACGTTTTATTCTGTCTGACTGACTGAATCTCTGTCTGTCTATTTGTGTGCCAAAAATGGTAGCTTTTAGTAGCGTAAGTTTCTTAAAAACGATTTTTTATTTGATCAGTATGCTGTTTGCAGCATTAACCCTGTCAGTCTTAAATATTGGGTGTAACCTCAAAACCCAAGTAGATAAGGTAGTGTGCGTGTCGTTCTAGCTATTCTGCTTCGCATTGTTTTTAGATAATTTACATATTCTATTTTGTAAAATATGTTATTCCTCATGGATAATTGTTGTAGCCCCTCTGTTCATAAATATACCATTGTATTAAGGACGAAGATTAGTGGACGTTCTTGGCCCAAACTCGGTGACTCGTTTGTTAAGTCTCACACCGGTTGTTGGCTAATATTTTTTAATTGATTTCAATTTCAATAATTTGTGGCGAGAAGACCTTTGCTATTATAACAGGCAACAAATAATTCGACTGTAGAAAAATATTTTTTTTAGCATTGTAAGTAGCACAAGTTGTGGTTGCATATCATAAGGGCTGTTCTAGGTTTACCGAAAATATTTCATCTTAAAGACCCTTTTCGCCACAAGTACCCTTCTTTCTGAAAGATTACAAACAGATTTTTAATAATTCCTTATTTCAATGTCTAGCCATAATACTGTAACAGTAAAATTAGAGAAAATGGACGTTGTGTTTGCATTTTATGCCTTCTGCATATTATTTCTGTCTACATCTGATTGTTTTGCGATGCCACGCAACCCTGTTGGAACCAATAATGATGACTGTCATTACCGCCGCTGGACAAAATGTGAAGGTCTTCCTAAATATATAACAAGTATAAAACCAACGGTTAAAAAAACTGGTAAGTATTTATACACTTTTATTTTTATTTATAACAAAAATCCTAAGTAATACAACTTCTCTGATTTTACCGAAACTGGTGTTACCTTTGGGTGGAATTGTTGATGTTGATAGCCAGTGCAGTTTAAGACAATGTATAACTTGAGAAGAAAGACAACATGTTATTACAACTTAATGTATTGTTTCTGTTCTAAGGACTTTTCCCCTATCGCGCCATACTTGCAAAGGCATTTCAGTCAAATAATATTTCCAACATTAACGTTTTTTTTTTACATTTTCCATAGATCTTTTAAACCAATATATCGGCAGCGTTTATCAAAAGTTGACTGAAATATTAAAGAAAGGAATACACGAAAGAAGTGAAGAGGATCATAATTTATTGAAGAAATACAAGCAAGTGATGCAAAACAAATCTGGATAAACTTTTAAAATAATATATAAATTTATTATAGCTCAACTATTTGTTATTTATTTTCGTTAATTTTATTTGTAACAAGACGCAGAACGTAATTAACCTCGAAATAAATGCTATGAAAGCCTACCATTACAGGTTTTTATGTAACAAACTGTTCCCTTTATTGAGAGGGGCCTAATGGCGTTAAGTTTTTTAATTAAAACTTTAAAAATCACTTTGAACGCAAATTAATGTTATCAAGAACAGTCTTTCTTTATAAGACATAAAAGCTCAAGGGCCGTTTCCATTTCGGTTCCCTTGAAGGTTTAAAAAAAATTAATTGTGCAACCCAGCTGGGTGCTCCAATAAAAACACATTCTAAAGCCTCGTGTAGCTATAGTAGGTTAATTATCGCTAAAGTTTATATTACATTAAAAGTTGTAGGTACCTATAAGAATTAATAAGAATTTTGTAGTAGCCAATTGCATTTCCTTTTAAGCCAGAGGTTGCTGCATCAGCTCCAAAACCAGTTCAGTTGTAACTAGCTAGCTAAATAAAAAAATAAAAAGATTGGTGATAATAACACAAAAATAAAAATTGTTAGCTAGCCTTTGGTATAGCCTAAGAGCCCTTTATGCTAGCCAGGATTATTTATTTTTCTGATATTTTCACCGATCTGATTTTTACTAAGCTGCAACTGTGAGTTGTGGCTATTAACTCTCGCTTATAAGTGAAAGTAGCAAATAACAGCTTTAGGCTCAATTTAGTTTGGCAACTACACCTTTTACTTAATATAAACTTTGCCAAAAGCCTAAGTTTATTGATAAGACAACAATTTTTTTTTACCCACAATTACTTTTGCAACAACAGTCTACTTTTACTTATTTAACAAAATAAAATTGTTGAGTGATTGTTTCAGCTTAACCGGGTCTGTGATAATAACGGTTTCTAAACTGTTATTAGAAGTTGTTTTTTTCGAACGGTAAACATCACAGCACGATCTTGGGACTGTGTCTAATAATAACTTCATTAACGTCGAAGGTTTTTGTCAAAAGTTCAACTCGCTGTTCGTTGTTTATTTTTCGTCTCAGAAGATTAATTCGTTATTTTTTTTAATTCACTTTGCTCAATCAAAAATAACCTGAATTATTTGGTAAATTTTGAGACAAGGAAGACTCAGACTAGGTTTGCACGTTTAGATAGATGTCATTCCGAAAAGATACTAATCCAGAACATAATGTGTACAGGCACACTAAAAAAATGAAGAATTTGAGTATTTGTTTACCTTTTAATGTCGCCATTTTGGATGCTTTTGTTCACACGATGCCATTTCAGTATCGAAGCGGCATCATTTAACTTTTTGCATTAAAACGGAATCATTTCGTTTCACCTTCATCATTTTGGAAAGGCTCAGTATCGTGTGGACCTGTCGGGTACAAAATTGGATCTCTATCAACATGTTGGTCTTAAGAACTTTGATCAGTAGTGTGTCGACTTAGTTATGTACGAAAAAAGTTAGCGTATTCTTATCTTCCTATTTTCTTTCTTTATTTTGAGTTCGTATAGAAGTATACTTAAAAACTAATTTACCAATTATTGAAAAATAAAATTAATAAAATTGTAGAAGGTTCTAAATGCATATTTACTGACAAATCGACCATTGACAATAACTTCTCGTGTTTCGTGCACCAATGCTTGAAACATTTAATAAGGGCGCATTTTTTATGGATACTAACAAGTGATTTCATGCCTATGCTGCTCTGACGCGAAAAGCGCTTAGTTCATAATGATTGCGGAGCCTAGGAAGTCTAACACTGACTCCTCTCCTGAGCTTATAAGAATGGGACACTTTATCAAACGTAAACCTTATTAAAGTACCTCAGCGTGGGTAACTAGGGGCTATGTGGGACTAAATTGGGTAAATTCAAAGCTGGTTCTTACCAGTTTAGGAACAGATGGGTTGATGACCCCAATATCTCTGTAACTGTATGCCAAAAGTACACGATCCTATACATTTTCTTGATCAACGTTCCAACCTCTGCAAGAGAGGCAACGGGTATACAAATTTTCTTCGTCAGCATTTAAACCCCTATTTAAAAGAGACAACAGGTAAACAAGTTGCTTTTAATTCATTTTGTCTATGACGGACGTCATCAAAATTTCTGAAGCAACCTATGTATTTCCATTGTGGATTTTTCCTCGGGCTTTTTGACTAGTCTTATAGAATAATACGAAGATTCAGTGTTCCCCTTAAAATAAAGAAAAAACTATATATCTTTATTGTTAAACAAAAAGTTAGTTACTTTGACGTTACGTCACAATGTCCATATTAGATTACCGTCAATGTTTTTTAACATTAAATTTATGAAGCTAATACAGCTCACCTTTAGGTTTGAGGCATCGGTTAAACAAATTTAAGTAACTAGTCGTTAGCCCGTGGAAAATCCACGGGTTCGCCCATTTTTACACCGCATTGCGTGCTTCTCGCTATTGCGCAGCTAAGCTACCATTTTGCGTGACAGACAGACGGACGGACGGACAGACGTATACGGGCATTATAATATGGATAAAACTTTTGTGTATCGACGGGTTATTGCTGACGTCATCAAAATTCAAATGATGAATCTTTCTATTGTCCTTCTGCATGTCTGTGGATTTTTTACTGACTTATCGACTAGGAATAATACGTTTTGATCGTGTTATTCTATCTAGAGTTTATATGATATTCTTCTTTGAGGTCGTTTTCCACGGGGATTTTTAAAAAATCCTAAAGTTTTCAATCAAATTTTTAAAGTCTTTTTTTGGATTTGCCAATACAAAGATCAACTGTGTGATCGAAGTCTTGAAGATCTGTCTGTGATTTGCAGATGGAAGGTTAAATAGGTTAAAATTTTGATGCTGTGAAATACAAATATCGAGGGATATAGCCTGTCTGTTATTTCCAGGAGGGGCCATGGCTTAAATGGACAGTCCTAGTGTATTTAATGATCATTTTAAGCTACGCAGACACAATTAGGGCCCGCGCTCTACTAGACAACTCCCAGCAATATCCAACGGCCAACATTTCCCCAATTTCCCACACACGGCTTGGGTTAACCCGGGCTATGGCAACATTCACTCGCCCATGTTGAATCGCCGTCAAGAGGAATTGAAACTTTGGTCTCCCGCACAGAGTACGAGAGCTATAACCACTATGAGGACTGTTATGGTGGAAGACGTGAAACATATTTGAGGGTTGACTTTCTCTTGGTCGCCTTCTTTTCGTTTAGCGCACGATTGTCCGCAACCATTTTTTTTATTGTCAAATGAGTCGCTGGTAAGATCGTCGGACAAGTATTCATCAACAGCCTTCCATCCGGTTGAAGATTTGTCTTATAAAAAGATCCATTTATATCGTTTTTAAGTTTGTTCTATGCCTCAATCAATCTTTTAGGGAGATATTGTGATTGCTCTATCTTGTTAAAGCTGTTATATTATTTCGAGGGTATTAAACTCATGCTATATGTTATTGTTTCCAAACTTAAAATTCAATTCGACTTTCTTTTGCCACACATTAATTCTACTTCCCTCGCCTGCGTGTCCATCTTACTAAAAAGTTTCTGATGTTAGTGCTATATGTTAGGCATATGAATTCTTTTTTTCTATTGATTCCAAGTTATGTTTTAGTTATGTAAATTTTTGTTCTGAGCCCATCAGAATGGTTGAAAATACTTATGGTCTCACAAATAAAGAAGTTTATTTACAGACCTAGAATGACGGTAAACCTATTTTAGTGGCACATCCAAAAATATATGTAATTTACTGAATCACCATACATTGTAATTTATTTCAAAGATGTGCACAAAGCTGCAAAGTCCCGAAAATTTAATCCGTGTGAGAATTATCTGCTGCTGTTTAACCCTTTTAGCTCAAGGTAAAGTCAAGGTAACATAACAAAGAAAGTGCTAAACGTTTTATTAAAAAAGAACTACTTTGTTCATCACTAACATACTGCCTAGCAGTGAGCGGGATTCGATCCACCCCGCGGTCACCAGAACTGTGAGCCGCAGAGAATTCCACTACAATATGTTAGCGATAAACTTAGACGGATGGTGTGTAGATATAGGTATAAATAAGATCGGTACTAATGAAAGTCGATTTTTTCAAATTTTGTTGTCATTGGATTAAACAAATTAATTCGAAATTTTGAACTGGTCTAGTTTATAAATTTTTCCTTTGTGGTCTGTTCTGTGGTTTATTCCTAGTATACCTTCTTAGCAACACCTTGGTAACTAACTGTAAAATAATAGCTTGTGTAACCAATACGACATCTTACTCTCACATAAATAAATTCTGAGAGAATTACTCCTGTCGTAAAATTGCAATCCCCCGCAAAGTGAGAACATTTTTTATTCGTTATAAGTCCCAATAAAAGTCAGGTTGAATAAAGCGGCGATAAAGGAAGTTTTTTTTGACAAAATATTGTGATCGAATGGCGTGTATATCTCTGCTGCAAAGAGAATGTTGTTTATGACAATCTTGTCTTAAACAGTTCAAATCCACCATAGTTTAATGATAATTATTGACTTTTTATTTAATTTATTTCAAAGAAAGAAGCGAAAGGTGAAGAAAAATTAACTTTTATCTTTTTAAGTTCATGTTTGAAAGCTAGTCTATTTACAATTGTTAAGACTTTCTTCAATGATCTGTTTCACGTTGATACTGTTTTTGCCATGTAAGAACGCATGGAATAAGATTATATTTTGTTGGTCATTTTCCGCCTGTTTCCATAAAATAGTTTAAAAAATAAGTAACACTGAAAAACTCTACGCTGGGAAGGAGAAACATGAAAAAAAACCTAACAAAAAAGCCCTGGGGATGAGATTCTCGCAGAAAGGAATTCAGTTCAACTTAGTTGGCAAAGAGTGACTTTTTTTACCAATAAGGTATATCACAATTTTAACTAGAAATATAGACTGTAAACTTCCTAGCGTCAACAACGAGCACTGGAAAAGATTGGATTGTGTGTTCAAACTAATAGTTTTTCTTTGTTTATTGTTATATGGTTTTTTAAAATGCATTATAATGAAAAGAAGTAGAGTGAAGAAGAATTTAATACCTGCAGCTAGTTTTACATTACTTTAAAAAGGGAGACCTTTCATAGGACAAAAGTGAATTCCAACCGGGCTACTTGACACTTCTGTACGTGAAATATTGGGCGTAGATATTTCCATATTCTTAGTCGGTCTCTTTTGAAATCTCCATCAATACTTTTGGCACTTGACTACAGTCTTATAGCAGCTTTAAAAACTAAAAACTCTGTTTTTCTAGGTTTCTACTTTTGTAAACCTGAAATATGCGTGGTATTTCTCAGATTTAATTCATTTCCAGACCTATTTTAGGAGACCCTTCTTGGAATCAATTCGTCAAAAAATTTAAAAGACATTTAAAGACAAATGTGTGTATGAGGAATTCATGGCGCTGCTGCGCAATTGAGCTAACCACGTTACAGAAACGGCATAAAAAGAGAAGGAAATCTTTCCGGTTTTAGATCCTATTATCAAAATTAAGTTCCGCTAAAATTGCATTTTTTTTTTCGCCAAGTCGCAAGAATTTTTTCTAAAAAAGTGCCGAATACACCTTTCCCGAATTTCATAAAATAATAATAATTATGACGTCATTCAAAATTTGATAGAATATTAAATTATCATGACAAAAATGAAGTTTTTAGAGCAATATAATATTCTGGTTGAATTTTATTTAGATTTGAAGGAAATAATTGTTTTAAAAACGAGGCTATTCTTGGAAAGCTTGACTATATGAAGGCTTTTCAGTTCGCAATTAAAGCACTTAACGAACATAAATATTTACTAAATTAGGTTATTTGTTTTACCTTTTGCTAAGAAAGTTAGGGATAAAAATCATTTTTAGTATTGACCTCTTTAATTGAGTTTGACATAATTAGGGAATTCGGGAAATGTGAATAACAAGCTATTTTAAATCCTCGCGGAAGCAGATTTTGTTTAAAATGTGAATTACTTAATATTAGACCTTAACACCATGTTTGATTGTGATATCATCATTCATAAAAAATATTAAAAATTCAAAAAGATTTCATAAAAAGTCTTGCTATTTGTGTTGACGATCTCTAGTCTCTCCTTAATGGAGGAAAGAGTTTCTCATTCCTCTCTATTGAGATTGTTTAATTCTACAAGCTCGTCAAGCACTGTTAGCGTTGTAGCAACAGAACCTTTTTTATTTAGGATGGCTATGGTTTAGAGGTTCCTGTTATTTATCGCATTCATGGCTATGGCAAGCTAATAAAGTGATGGATAAACAAAACTGACGAGATTAAAAGCAACCTGGAAACAAAAGTTCTAAAATGTTTGAAATAAATGTTAAAAAAACTATTCATTTTTGTCTATTTTTCTTTGCTCGCTATTGATTTTTTGGACTGTCCGAAGAGGAAAAAAACGCCATATTTCATCTTGGATGCAAAAATATTGTTCGATATTTAGAGTGTCCGCTAATTAAGTGTACGCTTTTTGGAAAGCTCTTCTTTCTTAATGACCAAGATAACTTCCGGAAAATTTTCTCTCCGCAATAATGTCTTCTCTCAAGGTAGTAGCAGTATTTTTCTGTACTTTATATTATTACTTACATTTACATTACTTTTTTTACTTTACATTACTGTAAAGTAAAAGAGATGTACTCTTTTGCTAATGTGAGCCATATTTCTTAAAACATTATGGATCTTTCCCCTAAGTTAAGTACATGGATATGTATGCTAAATACATAAGAATGTTTCGACGCATGAAAACAAAAACAAAAAGATCTGCACTGACAAACTTACAATTAATGAGACTTTGGTTACATAACACAGACAGCTCCAAAGCGAAAGCACGTTAGAAATTTACGCTCGCATTAAATAAAAAATACATGTATTTTTGTTTTAAGGAAAAACCATCGAAAGGGTATAACTAGTATAGAAAGTGTTGCGGAGAGGTTGCCAAGGCAAAGGCATTAAGTACAACTCAAAAGATTACCTATTATACTCAATATAGCTAATATCATATACTTATGAATACCTGCTTGTTGTAGATGCAAGATAATTATATTTTTCCTAGCCCTGTCCAGGATTTGAACCTGGATCTCTCATTTGCATGAGTGTCATAGCCATTAGACCAACAGGGCATGAATATATATATATGAAAAACTTTACATGTGCATCTTATATATCCTAACTTCGGTTCAAACAAACAGACAGTTAACAAGCTGTTGTAATCCTACGCACCTAAAACAATTTTACTTTGTGGAAAATTTTGTAACATTTAAAAATAAAAATACAGTTTATAACCTGTTTTTACCCTCCTAAAGCAAAAAAAACTGCAATATTTTATGGGAAAAGTTTCTGTGAAAGATCAAAAATTAATTGTGACATCTGATAGGCGTAACACATTTTCCCAAAAAGCCTGTTGTTATCATGTCCAGCTAAAAATCAAACAGCAGTATATGTTTATTTTGCAAACAAGTTTTCATGACGGTAGGATAAAAAGCTCTTATCCAAAACTGAAAAAAACATATACATATTGTGAAAAAGAAATAATGAATACATTTGCAGGTTTTCAATACATGTCGACGATTGAACGAGAACCGCTATTCAGAATTTAAAAAGCCTCAGTAATAACAAATGTTGATGTTGTAAAAATTTCCCGATATATATATATATATTGAAATAATTTCCTTTCTGCAACTTAAGCCGCACTGATGTATGCTCAGCGGCAGGGTTAAAAAAGTTTATTTCCTGACGTTTGTACAATATATATAGCTAGCTACAACCGTCCACGAAAATATAGCTCTCTATTCCCCCTTAATATTAAGAACTGCCCATTTGTGGCTAAGCAACGTAAACAATTACACGTGACATACCTGTATATAAACATTTACTATCTGCAAAATATCTAGCTGGCTATGTTTGGCCATTTTGTGGACGATTGTAGCTAGAACAAGCTGTATGATGGGACATTCCTACAGAGTAGAATTATCTCACTCACTGTGTAGTATATAGCTATGTATAATAGCTAGCTAGATAGAGGATAGGTAGAAAATCAGTCTCAAACAATTTTTCTATGCTAGCTATGTTGCTGATTTTATACCAGCAAAAATAGCAATTTATTGCTAGCTACATGGGTAGTTCTATCCCAGCTAAGTAGTTAATTTTCCGCAAGCTTTGTAGCTAGTTTTATGCTAGCTATATTGCATTGTTTGTTTGTTTTTATACTAGCTAACTCTTACAGTAGCTAGGTAGCTAAATGCTATCTAAGTTCTATTATTATTCTATCTAAATCTGCAGTTTTAAGCTAGCTAGCTTTTGGTGTGAGTGAGAATAAGAATGGGTTCATTACATGTAAAAAATAGTGATATACAAGCGAGCTAAACATACCCTTTCTTCATTTTCTTGAACAAGCCCATCCTCCTTCGGCTGCGATATAGCTAGCTTAGATTAACGGAAGTTTGAGTTTGAGGCGCTATGTTATCCGAGAAAAAGTCACGTGATATTAGTCAAAGTGACTATATATCACGTGGCTAAAGGTACCTTAATCTCAACTGGAAATCCCCGTTAGGCCATCTTTAAAAGTAACAAAAGCACTCCATCACCGTGCCTTTGATGTTGTCTCGCTGAATCATAAATTTACGGGGAAAATGACCACAGTAAGCTACTGGGCAACCCAGTCAAAAAGTTGACGAAAATTGAAAATTTTGATGTATACGTGCGGAAATCCTATACACTCTCCTCCGTCCCTTATATTTGGCTTATTTAATGAGGAAATGGGCTCCGCTACGCTCCGGGCGCTGACGCGCCCTCCGCTTCTCTTCGCAATAATGTAATTTTTTTAGCAATTTTAGTACGGAAAGTTTCTTATTTGTTTGCGTGAATAAATAAAAAACAAAATGTTCAAAATTTTAAAGCAGAAGCTCTTTGGAAAATATATATCACCAGTAAAGTAATAAAGTAAAAAACATTTATTTACGTATACAGTGAAAAACATTTAGTGTTGATTGCGTCAATCACGCCATAAAAGCATCAATTGTTTCCACAGCATGTAATGTAATGAATGAGGCTTTTTCTGAAGCGGTTGTTTTTAAATACTGCAGACAATACTAGTATAGAAAGTGTTGCGGAGCGTGGGACTGAGTCCCCTAGGTTCGCAAGCCAAAAATTTTAGATACCCCTTTCGGTTGAATTGTATAACGAATCGTATAAAAAACAAAGTTCCCACATGCTCCATGGTAATCGATCAAACTGTTTCATCTTCGCCTTGATGAAACATTTCCTGGGGTTTCCGCATTAGCAGTATATACCGTAGTGTGTTCCGGACGCAATATTACTTGCACCAGGGACATATTTTCTTTAGAACCTGATGTATCGAAAATGCTAAAAAAGGTTAAACGGAACAAGAATGGCGTTCGGCTCAAGTTACAAAAACGGAAAATATTTCTTTATCGTGAAATTATTTTCTGGTTTAAAAAATTATGAGATTTCCCGAACAGGAAATTTTTTCATTTTTCTGAAATTTGTTTTGATTGAACCCAAAAAATGAATTATATATATATATATTTGAAGATTTTCAGTAGGCGTTGATGATTGCCATGAGAACCGCTTGTCAGAATTTAAAACGCCTCAGTAATAACAAATGTATATACATGTTGAAAAAGTTTCTCCGATACATATTTATTGAAATAATTTCCGTTTCTGTAACTTGAGCCGCACTGGTGTAAGCTCGAGCTAGCTAACTATTCTTAAAGTAGTTAGCTAGCTATAGCTATATATGCTATCTAAGTTTTAATATTATCCCAGCTAAGTCGGCAGTTTTATACTAGCTAGCTTTAGGTGCGAGTGAGGCTAGAAAGGGGCTCATTACATGTAAAAAATAGTGATATACTAGCTAACATACCCTTTCTTCGTTTTCTTGAAAATGCCCTTCCGTCCATTACGTCCAACAAGCCAATATGGCCATCAACGCAATTTTCATTTCAAGCGCTATGTATGTGAGACAATGTCACGTGATGTTAGTAAGAGTGACCGTGGCTAAAGCCGTATGCCGACCTGATCTCAACTGGAAACGGCATGGTCTCGACGAACCAGATTTTCACGGAAGAAATGACCATAAAAAATATTTGGGTAAGTGGGTCAAAAATCGGACGTTTTGAAATTTGATGTACTAGGAGAAAACGCGGAAATTCGATACGCTCTAATATATTTATGGGAACGAGGAAAATAGCTTCGCTGCGCTCGGCTCGCTGGCGCTCCCCTTCACTACGCTCCGCAATCAATATAGAAAGTGTTGCGGAGCGTGGAACTGAGTTGAAAATTTTGATGTATACGTGCGGAAATCCTATACACTCTCCTCCGTCCCTTATATTTGGCTTATTTAATGAGGAAATGGGCTCCGCTACGCTCCGGGCGCTGACGCGCCCTCCGCTTCTCTCCGCAATAATGTAATTTTTTTAGCAATTTTAGTACGGAAAGTTTCTTATTTGTTTGCGTGAATAAATAAAAAACAAAATGTTCAAAATTTTAAAGCAGAAGCTCTTTGGAAAATATCTATCACCAGTAAAGTAATAAAGTAACTAGTATAGAAAGTGTTGCGGAGCGTGGGACTGAGTCCCCTAGGTTCGCAAGCAAAAAATTTTAGATGCCCCTCTCAATTGAATCGTATAATGAATCGTATAAAAAACAAAGTTTCCACGTGCTTCATGGTAATCGATCAAACGGTTTCATCTTCGATTTGATGAAACATTTCCTGGACGTGCGTACAATATATATATAACTACAATCATCCACAAAAATATGGCTCTACATTCCCCTCATGTTTAACACTGACCTTTGTGGCTCAGCAAGGTAAACGATTACACGTGACATACCTTTATGAACAAACTATCTGCAAAATATCTAGCTAGCTAGCTATGTTCTTTTTTTGCTGACTTTCTAAACTTTTTAGTTCTTGGTTTTTGGAATAAAATTGCCAGCAGAGACAAGAAATTTTGTGGATGATTGTAGCTAGAACAAGCTATGTGATGGGACATTCCTACAGAGTAGAATTATCTCACTTACTGTGTAGTATATGTATAGTTAGAAAATCTGTCCAAAAGAATTTTTCTATGCTGCTATTATGTAGCTAGCTGATTTTATGCTAGCAAAAATAGCTAATTTTATGTTAGCTATATACATTGGTAGATTTATCCCAGTTAAGTAGTTAATTCTATGCTAGCTTTGTAGCTAGTGTATTATGGTAGCTATATGGCACTGTTTGCTCTTTTTTATGCTAGCTAGTAAGCATAAAAATGAGCAAACAAGAAGTAGCTAGGTAGCTATAGCTATATGCTATCTAAGTTCTATTATTCCAGCTAAGTCGGCAGTTTTATGTTAGCTAGCTTTAGGTGTGAGAAAGGCGAAGAAGGGATCATTACATGTAAAAAAATAGTGATATATTAGCTAGCTAAACATACCCTTTCTTCATTTCTTGGAAATGCCCTTCCGTCCATTACGACCAACAAGCCAATATGGCCATATCAACGTAATTTTCATTTCAAGCGCTATGTATCTGGAGAAATGTCACGTGATATTAGTAAGAGTGACCGTGGCTAAAGCTCTGTGCCGACCTAATCTCAACCGAAAACGGCGTGTCTCGATCATTCAGATTTTCACGGAAGAAATGACCAAAAAAATATTTGGGTAAGTGGGTCAAAAATCGGACATTTTCAAAATTTGATGTACTAGGGGACTAGTATAGAAAGTGTTGCGGAGCGTGGGACTGAGTCCCCTAGGTTCGCAAGCGAAAAATTTTAGATGCCCCTTTCGGTTGAATTGTATAACGAATCGTATAAAAAACAAAGTTCCCACGTGCTCCATGGTAATCGATCAAACTGTTTCATCTTCGCCTTGATGAAACATTTCCTGGGGTTTCCGCAATATTACTTGCACCAGGGACATATTTTCTTTAGAACCTGATGTATCCAAAATGCTAAAAAAGGTTAAACGGAACAAGAATGGTGTTCGGGTCAAGTTACAAAAACGGAAAATATTTCTTTATTGTGAAATTATATTCTGGTTTAAAAAATTATGAGATTTCCCGAACAGGAAATTTTTTCATTTTTCTGAAATTTGTTCTGATTGAACCCAAAAAATGAATTATATATATATATATATATTTGAAGATTTTCAGTAGGCGTTGATGATTGCATGAGAACCGCTTGTCAGAATTTAAAACGCCTCAGTAATAACAAATGTATATACATGTTGAAAAAGTTTCCCCAATACATATTTATTGAAATAATTTCCGTTTCTGTAACTTGAGCCGCACTGGTGTAAGCTCGAGCTAGCTAACTATTCTTAAAGTAGTTAGCTAGCTATAGCTATATATGCTATCTAAGTTTTAATATTATCCCAGCTAAGTCGGCAGTTTTATACTAGCTAGCTTTAGGTGTGAGTGAGGCTAGAAAAGGGCTCATTACATGTAAAAAATAGTGATATACTAGCTAACATACCCTTTCTTCGTTTTCTTGAAAATGCCCTTCCGTCCATTACGTCCAACAAGCCAATATGGCCATCAACGCAATTTTCATTTCAAGCGCTATGTATGTGAGACAATGTCACGTGATATTAGTAAGAGTGACCGTGGCTAAAGCCGTATGCCGACCTGATCTCAACTGGAAACGGCATGGTCTCGACGAACCAGATTTTCACGGAAGAAATGACCATAAAAAATATTTGGGTAAGTGGGTCAAAAGTCGGACGTTTTGAAATTTGGTGTACTAGGAGAAAACGCGGAAATTCGATACGCTCTAATATATTTATGGGAACGAGGAAAATAGCTTCGCTGCGCTCGGCTCGCTGGCGCTCCCCTTCACTCCGCTCCGCAATCAATATAGAAAGTGTTGCGGAGAGGTTGCCAAGGCAAAGGCATTAAGCACGGCAAGGAAAGGGCAAAGGCAGGCAAGGAAATAGGAAGAGGAATCAGGAAGGCAGGGGTAGGAAAGGCATGATGGGAGCCAAGGACATAGTAGGCAGGCACCAGAAAAGGCATAGGAAGGGTAGGCAAAGAAAGGCACGGTCAGTGCTAGCAAGGCAATGGAACGGCAAGGCAGGGGTGCATGACTTTAATAGAAAATCTCCACCTTGCAACTCAAAGATTGCGTATACTCAATATGTCTAAGTTAAGTATCATATTAGTCCAGGAGTATAGAAAATATTGAGGTGCAAATATTTCAAGTTCAATATCTCAAAAAAAAGTCTCAAATTTATCTCAGGTCAATACACAGTGAATCATAGCAGAATTATGTGCCATTACAAGTATTTAAACAATCGGTCATAACGACATATCATTTTTTGATAAATCTGAGATTAACTTGGTTCCAATGACAACAACATTAAAAAGTCAAGATATAGAAATAATCAGAGAAGTCTTACTCAAAGATTACCTATTATATGAAAACCTGGTTGTTGTAGGTGCAAGATAATTATGTTTTTCCTAGCCCTGTCCAGGATTTGAACCTGGATCTCTCATTTGCATGAGTGTCATAGCCATTAGACCAGCAGGGCATAAACATAAATATATATGCAAAACTTTACAGGTGAGTATTATATACACTTAGGAATTTACGCTGGTTAAGCCACAAGCAACTGTGTTACCTGGCGTTAAATGCTTGATGGAACAATTAATACAAATTTTAAACTGTACCACACATTCAGGTGGCTTGCTTTAGTACAGGTGTGCAGTATATCATAAATCGAGTGAAACACACAACATTAAAGGTGTGTCGGGTGTGTAATTATATTTTTCAGATTCACAAAATATATATTTCCTTCAACTTTAGCTTGAATAGAAACACAATTTACATATTGTGCCATGTCATAGCGAAAACTGTTTCACAAAATGTTCCCGGTAAAAGTTAAAATATATATGTACTTTAATCTGTGGTGCGCCGTTAGTATAGGTAAACAAACCCTTTCAAAAAAACTTTAGCACAACTTCTGTTAAATAGAAACACAGGTATTAGCTTGTCGTTAACACTAGGCTGAGTGATTAGTACAAATATACTGTGGCGCACATCCGAAAAAACTTTGGTTCAAATAAACAGACAGTAAACACCCTGTTGTTATCCAACACAGCTAAAACAATCATTCAGCAATTTTATTTTGCGGAAAAGTTTTTGTAACATTTAAAAATAAAAACACTGTTCAAAACCTGTTTCTACGCTCCTAAAGAATCCTGCAATATTTTATAGGAAAAGTTTCTGTGCTAGATCAAAAATATCATAAAATCGGACAGCCGTAATACATTTTTAAAAAAACCTTTACTGCAACTTCGGTTTACAAAAACACAGCAGAAACAGCCTGTTGTTAGCCTGTGCAGCTAAAAATCAAATAGCACTATATGTTTTGTTTGCAAACAAGTCTTCATGACAATAGGATAAAAATATCTTATTTCAGACTGAACAAAAACATCATTAGAGCCACATGTGTAAGGATCGGGTCAAGTTACAAAAACAGAAATTATTGGGACATTATTTGTATACATATCGTGAAATTAGGTAAGAAAGAATGAATACACTTGGAGATTTTTAATACATGTTGACGATTGAACGAGTATTGAAATAATTTTCCCTTCTGTAACTTCAGCCGCACTGGTGTATGCTCAGCGGCAGGGTTAAAAAAGTTTATTTCCTGACGTGTGTACAATATATATAGCTAGCTACAATCGACCATGAAAATATGGCTCTCTATTCCCCCTTAATGTAGTTTTATCCCAGTTATGTAGTTAATTTTATGCTAGCTTTGTAGCTAGTTTTATGCTATAGCCCTTTTTTTATAGCTAGCTAAACGGTTAAAGTAAACTAGCTATATGTTCTGTTATTATGCCAGCTAAGTGGGCAGTTTTATACTAGCTAGCTTTAGGTGGCAGTAAGGATAAGAAGGGGTTCATCAATGTAAAGAAATAGTGATCTACTAGCTGTACATACCCTTTCTTCGTTTTCCTCAAAATACCCTTCTACCCTATCATCAAGCTAT
Source organism: Hydractinia symbiolongicarpus (assembly GCF_029227915.1). Classification (NCBI taxonomy): domain Eukaryota; kingdom Metazoa; phylum Cnidaria; class Hydrozoa; order Anthoathecata; family Hydractiniidae; genus Hydractinia; species Hydractinia symbiolongicarpus. The sequence goes on along the minus strand of NC_079882.1, from coordinate 3,862,137 downwards.
CATCAACTAAATTTTCGTTTCAAGCGCTATGTATCTGAGAAAATGTCATGTGATATTAGTAAGAGTAACTTATGAATCACGTGGCTAATGCTGTATGCCGACCTGATCTTAACTGAAAATGGCGTGTCTCGACCAACCGGATTTTCACGGAAGAAATGACCATAAAAAATATTTGGGTAAGTGGGTCAAAAGTCGGACGTTTTAAAATTTGATGTACTAGGAGAAAACGCGGAAATTCGTTACGCTCTAATATATTTATGGGAACGAGGAAAATAGCTCCGTTCGAGCAATGGCTCTCTCTCCGCAATCAATATAGAAAGTGTTGCGGAGCGTGGAACTGAGTTCCCTAGGTTCGCAAGCGAAAAATTTTAGATGCCACTTTCGGTTGAATTGTACAATGAATCGTATAAAAAACAAAGTTCCCACGTGCCTCATGGTAATCGATCAAACGGTTTCATCTTCGATTTGATGAAACATTTCCTGGACGTGCGTACAATATATATATAACTACAATCGTCCAATATGGCTCTCCATTCCCCCTCATGTTAAACACTGACCTTTGTGGCTCAGCAAGGTAAACGATTACACGTGACATACCTTCATGAACATACTATCTGCAAAATATCTAGCTAGCTACGTTCTTCTTTCTACGTTCGACTTTCTAAACTTTTTAGTTCTTAGTTTTTGGAATAAAATTGCCAGTAGAGACGAGAAATTTTGTGGATGATTGTAGCTAGAACAATCTATGTGATGGGACATTTCTAAAGAGTAGAATTATCTCACTCACTGTGTAGTATATATATAGCTAGCTAGTTAGCTAGCTAGTTAGAAAATATGTTTAAAACAACTTTTCTATGGTGATATGTAGCTGATTTTATGCTAGCAAAAATAGCTAATTTTATGTTAGCTACATTGGTAGTTTTAACCCATGTAAGTAGTTAATTTTATGCTAGCTGTGTAGCTAGTGTATTATGATAGCTATATGGCACTGTTTGCTCTTTTTTTATGCTAGCTAGTTAGCATAAAAAGAGCAAACAAGAAGTAGCTATAGGTAGTATATAGTTTGCTATCTAAGTTCTATTATTATTGCAGCTAAGTCTGCAGTTTTATGCTAGCTAGCTTTAGGTGTGAGAAATGCTAAGAAGGGGATCATTACATGTAAAAATATAGTGATATATCAGCTAGCTAAACATACCTTTTCTTCGTTTCTTGAAAATGAACTTCTGTCCATTGCGACCAACAAGCCAATATGGCTATCAACGCAATTTCCGTTTGAAGCGCTAAGTATCTTAGAAAAGGTCACGTGATATTAGTAAAAGTGACCATGGCAAAAGCTCTATGCCGACCTGATCTCAACTGGAAACGGCGTGGTCTCGATTAGCCAGATTTTCACGGAACCTTTTAAAGAAATGACCATAAAAAAAGTGGGGTAAGTGGGTCAAAAGTCGGACGTTTTCATCAAAATTTCACGTACTAGGGGAAAACGCGGAAATTTGTCACGCTCTAATATATTTATGGGAACGAGGAAAATAGCTCCGTTCGAGCAATGGCTCTCTCTCCGCAAAAAACATTTATTTACGTATACAGTGAAAAACATTTAGTGTTGATTGCGTCAATCACGCCATAAAAGCATCAATTGTTTCCACAGCATGTAATGTAATGAATGAGGCTTTTTCTGAAGCGGTTGTTTTTAAATACTGCAGACAATATAATCCATTCGAATGTGCGGTCAGGATTTTTTTTTAGATGTTTGTTCGACTCTGAGTCTCTTTTGGGGTTCTCGAGCTCATTTTTGCGGACTAAGGTTTCATTTATCTTTCAAGATAAATTTTACATACAGACAGATTAATGTACAAATGGAGGAGGCCAATCGTCTGTGAAATTGTCATTTAACTTATGGCGCATTTTACTAACATATTTCTTGTTTGGTTTCTTTGGTTTCAATCACACAAGCGTATGTAAATAAAAAAAATATTTCATGGAAAAGTATTATTATTTGAAAATTACTCAATAAATGCAGGTTGTGGCAAAGAATGTGCTAAATCATAAAATTGCACAAACTTCATTATGCAAACAAGACCCTTGTGCAACAAAATATAAAAAAGACTGTCGTACGGCTTTTTTATTATAAAAACTAAAAATGTTAAAAAAAAACTTCTTCTAACACCAAAATTGTGCTGTTTAATACTTATCTAGCTAAGATCTGGCTAACAACCATTTTATGGGGGTTACAATTTATTTTTTATTTTTTAATACCAAAATTTTTCTAGGTTTTCGTGACTTGGTTGTGCCACCAACTCAACACATCCCACAGACAACAATGCGAAATAAAAAGGACTAGTCGGTGGCCCGTGCATAAATCCACGGGTTCGCCCGTCCTTTTATGTACCGCATTTTGTGTGTCCTGCCACTTGTAGTACCATTTTGTGTAGAGACAGACAGAATATGGCTATTATTATAAAAAACCCTTCTGGAGTTTTAATCAGGATGTAATAATAACGGGCAGCTAACGGTCTATCGTGATCGCCATATTTAGTTATTTTCCAATGTACCGCCGGCTCTGCACTCTTCACATACAAAAAAAACTAAAAGTAACTCTCTTTGTGAACTTATTATATTTCTAAAGTAGCAATCTACATTACGTCAAACTTAAATATAAACAAATCAACATAAATAAAACTTTAAATACAAAAATATTATGTTTTAAAAAAGCGAAAAGGAATAAAACGCTCCTATTGCCAGTGTTTACGTTATTGTTAGCCACCTTCTTAAACTGTATCCTTCAAATCAATTAAGAATGCATTTTGATAAACATGTTAAATACACTCTGTTTCGGCAAGTTTGTCTTTCAGGTACTTTCTTTTTATCAGAACAGACATTAGAAGGCAGTTTACACTTCGCCCAACATTTATTGATTTTTTTGTTTAAAGTTTGTGAAGCCATTGCATTGGCATCTCGTGCATGTCTCCTAATAGTGCTGCCACATTTTTGGTAACAAACTGTTTTCAACTTGTTGCATTCACCGATTTCCTCAGGTGGTACAATTGCAATGCACTGCGAAAAATCACTTTGGCATTTTAATTGACACGTGTTAATGGACGCTCCGCATTGAACAAGAGCAAAGGTGATAATTAGAATGCTGATGAAAGTGGATACCATTCTCAAATTTTCCTTCAGAGAAAATAAAATAAAACATGGTCAATTTTATACCAAAACTTTAAGTGAATAAATAGTGTCTAAGAAAATTGATTTATTAAAGCTTGACTACCAGTAGCGATTGTGTAAAGCGGACCAAACTCAATTAACAGAAAAATATTTGCAAAGGTTAGGTCCGGTATTAGTGGCGATCAATATTTCCGACTTTGATTTATTTTACAAACAATACAGTATTAAAAACAAGCGTATCTTACCTGTAAGATTAAGTTGCTGTGTTTCTTGTTGTCCTTCTTTTGCTTGTGTATATTTTGATTTAAAAAATCATCTCGACTTCCTTTTATTTATATCGGATGCGATTGTGTCAATTGTGCACGCGATTTCATTTTAATTGTCAGAATTAAGGCGTGATTTTAAGCTGTTATTGCGACACTTTCAGATCATATCACAAGAGCTTTTAACATTGTCATGTTTTCCATCATTGTGACAAGATAAATAAACTACAAAATATTTAAAAAAACGCAAGCTTCCACTCAAGACTTTCCTCTTTCTTTGTACGTCTATTGTTTCTCATATAATGAAGCTGTTTTTTCATTCATTCACTACGTGGTATAAATAACGTAAATCCTCTCAAGGCAATGACTACTTTAATCTGCCAAATCGTTACTTTAGCCGGAAGACCGTCATCTGTTCAAATTACCACGATTTGTTGTGGGAAAAATTGTCATGGAAATCTCGATCAATGACGAATTCATTTTTAGTACTGACGTAAAAAGAGCATGTTCTATTTTATCATTCATTTCAGAAAGGAGATAATCCCAGTATGCTTTGCTTTTTTAAAAAAATCAAAATTATGAAGTGGAAACAAAGGCAACAAGAAGGTGAAAGTTGACTGATTGATAACGTTCCTTCATGCACACAATAAATTTAAGGAAATGTTTAACACGAGCAAAATGTCGCTATCTGCGACTCAGCAATGGAAGTAGTTACAAAAAAGCATTAATTTACAATGTTCTGTTAAGGTCTTCTGAAAAAAACATAGTATAGTTTAATTGTTATTAACCTTTCCTAAAAGTGGTTTTCCAGCCTTTTGAACTATCCAGACAATCAGCCTCGTCTGCAGGACCACTTTATAATTATCAGAATGAGGTTGTCAGGAATTAGTCTTCTTATTTGTTTTTTTAATGTCGCTCTCTACGAAAGCTAGCTTCATAAAAAGAATGAGGTTTTTAAAATTCGTGCAGTCATAATAATTACATATATTTTTTGACAAAGAAAAGGTTAAAACTATCAAATTTGGAAAGTTTCTTTAAAATTGCTAATATCTTCTTTGCTTTCGTATGTCAAACTACTTTATGTGACCGTCGCTCTAATCACCCACGCCTGTCAAAATTTCCGGATATATTTTTGTTTTTAAAATGCTTGGCAGGGATGTGCTCCTTCAAAAGCGGAAAAAGAGACAGGAAAAAGACATAGGTTTATGTTGACAGATGACACAAAATGTCTTTCTATGTGTGCAGCTTCAAGGGTGGAAAATGCAAAAAAACGTTATTTATATTGGTACAATCTTGTTTTGGCTTGGCAATAAAACGACACAAAAATCAGTTTTATCAGTAGCTAAGCAACGGGCTTTATCGGCTAAAAAACAAGTTTAATATAAAACCGTTCGATATTTGGTCAATACATACTGAGTTTAGTTACTTTTAACCGTCAAATATTTTTATTCTTTGTAATCACCGGTGCCTAGTTCATCTTCTCCACTTTTTAGTTAGCTAATTCATATTTTGCTAGAAAAGCAAAAGTACGGATGCATATATAGTGTGCACGGAACTTAATTTACGCTTTTATGTATGGACATACGATACGCCCAGAAACTTCAAAATTTTTTAAGGTATTTAATCGAGTTTAAGGAAAACATTGTTACAAAAAGGTGATATTTTTAGCAATTATAAATTATAGGATTGTTAATGAGAATAAGAGAAAAATACGTCTTTTGGTATCCTAATTCATTAAAGTACACTTTTCTTAGTTTATTCTTCTATCTGAAAAAAAATCAATGCAATTACCTTAAGCAAAAGATTTTGGCGGGAATGTATATTGGCGGGTGTTAAAAGTGTAATTTGGCGGGAATATAATTTAATGGATTTTTTTCAAATCGGAGAAACTTTCTTTTCTCCAAAGTTTTTTCTCTTAAGTTACATCAACGCCTGTCTATCGATGTAATATATTTTTTTATGATCAATTTAAATATTATGAATTGTGGAAGTAAACTTCCTGAATATTAGTGGATTTTCCTAAGGGAAGAAGACTCAAATTCAAATTGTTGATAGCGTATGTGTAGATTGTATGACAACCTCATTCACAAATTTAATTAGGTATAGAGTATCCCATGTTTTCCCATATATAATACAAAAAGGTTTTGAGAGCAATCGCAGAAATATACGAGAGGAATATTCCATAGCAAAAATATCGGGGATTATTTATAGTTATTATAATTATAATTAAGTGTGACAAGGTGTGATTACAAAGTGCGTCATGAAAGGATTACAAATGGCGATAGGTTTTGTATTACAAAATGCTACAAAATTGTATCACAAAGTGCGATGGACTTACAAAGTGCGATGGGATTACAAAGTGCGCCGGGATTACAAAGCGCGATGGGATTACAAAGCGCGATGGGATTACAAAGTGCGATGGGATTACAAAGTGCGATGGGATTACAAAGCGCGATGGGATTACAAAGCGCGATGGGATTACAAAGTGCGATGGGATTACAAAGTGCGATGGGATTACAAAGCGCGATGGGATTACAAAGCGCGATGGGATTACAAAGTGCGCCAGGATTACAAAGTGCGATGGACTTACAAAGTGCGACGGGATTACAAAGTGCGATGGGATTACAAAGTGCGATGGGATTACAAAGTGCGATGGGATTACAAAGTGCGATGGGATTACAAAGTGCGATGGGATTACAAAATGATACTCTACATGCCTGACCATAGGTTCTAGATTACAGAAAAAAATAGAATTTTAATGTTTTGAGTTGTCAATTTCATTGAACTAACAGTGAATTCACACCTTTAAAAAGTTGTATTTTTATTGACGTCAGCTTGAAGTATTTTTTAACAGACGGAAACAAATACGATTTTAAATTAAAAATTAGTTTATTTAAGAATTTTTGCTTGCCGTGAACTATTAAAACGCTATACTTTTAAACATTGTTTTTATAAGGTGAAAACTATGAAATGTATAAATTGTCCTTCCACTCTTTTTTATTTGCTTTATAACCAAAAAGCTTTATAACCAAAAAGTGACTTTTGTCCTTTTTTTAAACCGCTACAGTATTGCGCTTAGTTACTTAGTTTCCAATTATAAGAAGTAAAAATGGCGGTCGTTACGATTATACTTTTGTTGGTCAGTAAAGATGTTTTGGTTAGTCCAGTTTCTAGTTTTAAATCTATTTTTTTTGACAGGTACTCAAGCAGAAGATATAAGATACTATTAACAGTTGCGCAACATATTTGTTTGATTGTGTTGGTTTCCTCTTGAAACTCAATTTAATACTTGGATTAAGTCGAGTAAATAAATAAATAAAGTTGAATACGAGACAACGCAATTGATGATGTTACATGTTTCCGTTTCATCATCTGAAAGTCATTGTTTTTACGTACGCGTCATTCCACTTGTCCAACATTTTGGACAGCTAAAATAATATTTGAATATATCACATTTGTAGAAGTGGAAATCAGAGAGGCTCTGTTCATTAGGGAGCAGGCACATCTTAGGAGAATGGAGTAGTTTTTTCAGATTTTGATTAAAGTATCTTCACAAGTTTAGGGAACCTTTAAAACTTTCTGATATGGATAGTTAAAGCCTCCTTTGTTCCTATGGTTAAAAGGACAAGGTTTTTTTTATCATAAGGTACATTGTTTTTTTTTTTGGATCCCCACTTGTCAGTTGTGTCTTTTTTTTCGATAATAACCCATTCAGTATTAAGCCAGTTGAGAATGACGATGTTGTTGTCGAAGCTTTACCAAGCTTAAAAATGCATTGTAGAAATTGGATACGGTGTTTTTTTTTAGTTTTTTTTATTATTATCATTAATTTGTTATCATTTTTGTTACTACATTTTCCCAGAAGTCCCCAGTTACCAAATATGCGGCAAATGCGAATAAGCGCTCAGTAAAATAGTTCTTAGTAAAAATAATAAAATAGTAACAAACTCGCTGCTTTTGCTCACACATAGGCCAGGCAGACAGCGTTGAAAAGTTGCTGATCATATTTTCTAGCACGCTTGCACACCGAAATAATCCCCGTTGGGGGCCACAAGACCCTCCAATTCGTGAAAATAGCCACGCTGACGCCAGCAAAAATTAGCACATTTTAAGAGTTTGTGTTTAACCAAATCATTAAACCTATATCCTAGGTCCGTTTTGCACACTGACAAATAACCTTTGCCAAATTCAAAATGCGTGAATCTAATATAGAAGAAGCCTACGCAATTACTTGTGTCGGCGCCCTTCGAAATCACCTGTCTTGTCTTAACATACTTTAACCAAGATTTTAGTTTTCCACTCGGATATCTTAGTATATTTTATATACATCGAATAGATTAGAATAAATTAGATAAAATAGATTATTTACGAATGTTATCTCCCCTGATTGGGCAATTTATTTTTAAAGTTTTTAAGAACACTTTTGGATCAAAAATAAGCTCGCTATCCTGTTAGAAAAACTGTTGCAATTGAGCAATGTTTTAGGATGCAATTTATATAGGATGGTTGCTAGGTTATGTGTAATACAACCAATTTTTTATAGCTATAAAGATTTGACTGTACCAGTCTGGCGTGGTGAAACTCTTACACAGTTAAAGCCTCGTTTCCGTGATTTTTGGGCATTGAAAAGAGAACATCATAACAAGAAGATTTGCTGTAATAGGAAGATGCTTTATCCAAAATGCAATTCTGTGGTTTAAAATTAACTCTTATTTAAAATACTTCGGCATTAAATATGGCTTCCTTTAGTCGCACTTATTACCCAGATCCCCGATTTACCCAGATTTTATTGCGGAAGTAGATATTTGGGTAAAACAGGAAAGAAATGTTGAATGATGATGTGTTTTTTTGGAAGAAATTTATTTACATTTTTTACAAAACCATTTCCTTCGTGACAAAGCTTGGACATTCGCAATGTTTGCACATTTATCGTGAAACCACTCCATGCACTTTGAACATTCCACCATTAAATTGAACTATCTGATACAAAAACGTAGCCATAGACACAAATCATTGTGCTTACATGCCAGACTACATGATTTCTGTGATCATCTTTTTCAGGAAATCTAACATACAAACATCTTCTCATTTTCACAGCTGCTTTGTTAATATCCCATTGCGTTTTCAACTTTTGAGTGACAGTTCGTTTTTTTATTTTCTGTGTTTCCACTAGCCTGTAATAAAAATTAGATAGATGAGCAGAAAATGGTCAGACTAAAACGGCAAAACGAGTAATGGAAAAATAAATGCGCTTACTTTGAAGTCTGGGAAAAAGGCGATGTCACGAATTATGATTTTTGCTGGACAACCAAATTTTTTTGAATTTTGAACCATAAGCCGAGCCTTACTGTATACCTTGCGATGTGTTTGAGAATCCTATAGATAAGAAAAGGTTATTATTTTTCCTTTCTTTTTCCTATTCAGATTTTAAAGCAAAGGTAAAACATTTTTTTTTTGATATGCCAGGATCTACGCCGTGCGTGCAATCTAGCGACTTTTTTCCAACAAGGTGACTCCTTGTTCCTGATATCTTCGAAGAGAATCTTGTGATTTTTAAATTAATATCTAAAAAATTAAGTTGGTAACACACACAAAGATTTTCTTTTTTAAAGAAGACTACTGCTTTTTGTTTCTCTTGGTCAAAAGATCAATTTTTTTTGTTATAACTTAAAACTCACCAGCAACTCCGAATGATATATTTTTTTGATAAACAGAGAAATGGGATAATGATTTTATCTCGAGAATTCTAACTGCTACATCGACATCTTCCATGGATTCGAATATATATTTCTGTTTTTCTTTACAATCTACAAAGTATCCGGTGGAAAAAATTTTCGATTTTAATATATTTCTACCTTTTATTTTTCTAAAGGACACCAACGCTGTGTAACTAACCTTGAGAACTGTCGCTGCTAAACACGAGAGAAGAAACGTACCTGTGCATCGAAATATTTGTTTACATCACGAGTGTTTTTGATATTGACATGCTTAACCCTACTTCAGAAAGGGATACAAAAGCATCTATCTCTTTAATAATAGCTGTATTCCGTCTGTCTGTTTGTGTGTAAAAAATCATTGTGCTACAGAAACACGAAGTATGCAGTATGTAAAGGACGGGCGGCTCCGTGTTCTTTCTTTTCGTTTGCACGCGAACAAACATTGTGCTACGAAAACACGAAATATGCGATATATAAAGGACGGGCGACCCCGACCCCGTGTATTTTTTCACGGGTCGAAAACTAGTTTTATAAGTCACTGTCAGTCACTGTGAAAAGATTCTAACACGGTTTCCTCTTAAAAAATTTTAACTCGACTTTTTGTTGGATTGGATACTTGTGTATAAGTTTAAATGAAAAATGAAATTTGAAGCTGCCACTTAACCTTTTCAAAATTCGAAAATCGTGATGTCGTGACGATCTTAAAATTTTTAAAACGATATCTTTATAATTTTCAGCATTTCACAATATTGTTCTCACGATCGACTAGAGCCTACATACGTTAAGGAAAAGTTTGTAACAAGTAGAAAAAATAACCTAGGAACCTGGTTAAACAAGACACATAAAGGCAACCACGACACTGACCTGTATTTTCATAAAAATACATATTATTTATATACAATTTGTTTGTTGTTGCTATTGTTGCTACTAGTCTGCGTGTGCGCAACAGTAGGAAATGATTCATAATCCACTTTGCTGTGCCAAACCCATCATCTACTGTAACGTGATAGAAGAAAATATAACCAAGAAAACTGATACAATAACATTCTATTTGTAGCATACATAAACACATTCTGCAATCAGTGATTTATCTTGTCAAAACAAAAATTGTAAGATGACGTTTGTTCCGCTTTTAGTCGTATTATGTTCATCATCATGTTCAAGCATTAGTATCCCAAAATCTTCGAAATATGTTTTTATGAAAAACAGCTCAACTTCGTGGTTGTCTTCACGTGACCTTGTGGTTATGGAGTTCGCTTCGTAATTACAAAGTCCGTGGTTTGGTCCACAGCGTGGAGATGTTTAGCAAGTGTTTTTAGCACAGCTACAGGTCAACCCATGCTATGTGAAGGAAATTGGGTAGGTAATGCAGGTGTGTACTTAATGTATGCATTCCGAAAACAGGACCAACATTGATAACAGTGTTTCTAGCACTGAAGTGGCTCTATCCTGTATAAATATTCGTAATAATAATGATAATAATCATGTTCATCATTACGTTTATCAGATTATCTTTATAGCTACCTTCTGCTTGTTTAAAATAGGTGCACTCACATTACTGCTAGCTACTGTAATGATCAGTCACAAGCAAACAATTCTTTACAAACGGCTTACAAATTCACACTACCACATGACGAAAGATAACTTTAGTGAGTTTTTTGTAACATTTTCAGGCCAACATCCATCCCAAATCACAGAGCACAGAGCTAGCTAGCAATACCTTAACAACCTTTACGACTTTTAACTCTTTAGATTGGGGAGCAAGAGACAAAATGTTCTACCGTTAGGTGTTCGGTCTGTAATACGGGTTTCTCGTATTCTCTGACTCGTTTTCAAGTCACCTTAGAACCGAGGCTTGGAATGGTAGAATATGGTCAAAATGCCTACGGAAAGTGGAAGAAGCAGTGCTGTGAGTAAACAAGAGTTGTTGGAACTGTTATTAAGAGATACTGATTTACCAATTGCAATTATTAACAAGTCAAAAAAACAAGTTGGTAAATTAGATACTTGGGGAAAGTCTTTGTCTCTTCTTCCTGCGATCACAATAAAAGAAATTGAAGAATATCGTTTAAGGAGTGGAAAAACGCCAGAAAGTTCTATAATAAAAACTCTTGATCGTGGGAAAAAGTTTAAAAATAAAAGATATTTAACTTCAGATTCAGTGAGTACAAAATGGGATGAACAATGCTTTTATTTAAAATGCCAGTGTAAGGCAAATATGAAGAAAGAAAAACGAGATGTGTCTTTTAGCACTGTGTAGAGATAAAGATACACCGCAAGATAGCTTGAATTTAATGCAAGCTAAGTTGCAGGAGAGGGACAAAAAAAAATGGATTTGCTTGTTGTGTACCGCCTGTTGGATTGAACCAAGAACAATATATACAAAATTTGGTCAATTTGTTGTTAGTTCACCTCTTTCTTTTCACCTGAATCCAGTTAATTTTACAACGAAAGTTGAAGCAAACATAAATAAAATAAAAAATCCGTTATATAGCGAGCATGATTACACTGAACTACCCTTATTGTTTATAAAAAATGAAAATGAGCTAGCATCAAAAGATTGGGTCAATACTCCTACAGAACAGAACTATTTAAATTCCATTAAAATATCAGGAGAAAAGTGCAGATTGTTAGAAGCATACAGTTTCACAAAGTAAAGATGAGCTGTGGAATACTTAAATCTTTCAAATTTTAAATACAATATTAATATTTTCTTATTGTTAAATTGCTGTATAGTTTAACAGAAGGGAATGCTGTTTTCAAAACGCGCTAATTTTCTCAGCAATCAAAATATTTTAAACGCTAATATGGTTGTTTGTAAATTTCAAACCAAATATTTGTTCACGTTCTTTGGCCACATGTAAAGTATAATAAACATATTATAAGATTTTGAGCAACGTATACCAAGCATACACAGGAGCATCACAAAAGATGCAAGCTTATACTGTTTTGTGAATCCAGCATCTGAAATATAGAAGTATTTTATGGTCAAAACATAACCGACATTAAACAACGTCGCGTCGGCGTTGGCGTAATAAAAACAAGATTAGAATACGGTCGTAGACGTCATGTGCCTGTTAAACACTTTTTTAAAATTTTAATATTTAGTTTATTGCATGGAAATTTAGTTTTGTGCGTATTATCGTAGCCAAAACTCCTTTTTTGCTTTTTTTCAGAATGGTAACCATAGCAGCATACTTGTTCCAAATTCTCTTGCTTATGGCTGTCGTCATGAGGCAGCCTCCATCAACTTAACATAAAAGCAAAGTTCTCTGGTAAAGAACGTATCGCCTGACCAGAAAGTGAGGGAAAAAATGGCGGGCAATTGTTTCTCAGCGTATTATTGAAATTGCCTAGCTACTCGTCCTGATACCCGTCACTATAATATTAAGGCGACGACAATTTCATGGCTATTATTTAAAGCTGTGTAAAACATCATCTCGATAATACCCTGCAGTTATTAGATTATGACAGTGTTACTTTTGTAGTTGCGTAGGAAAAAAAAGCATTTAAAAAGTACCAATCGAACTTCCTAGCATGACAAAGCGATTTTTTTGAGAAAAAGATCTTATTGGTGTCAGCAACAATTATCACATTATAAGAATTTAGATTGAAACAAATTTGTATTGAACAAGGTTTTTAGATGGTTCTTTGGTTCCAATTTTTACCTCTATATGGTTAGAATAATAAGAAAAATTAATGAAATAAGAAAATATTTCGTTATTTTCAAACAGGACCAAAAGGGTCAACTGGCCAATACCCTGCACCCACTGGTTGCAATGTTGCTACTATTGCACACACATAGACCAGAAGACAGGCTGTGGCTTGTGTTTTAAAGCATATATACTATATCGTGTATCCATGCTTAAAGGAACCTGAAGGGAACAATAAGTTGTATTTTGATGAAGATCTAAGGTGGGCGTTATATACACGATCCATTTTGTCAAATCCAATTTGTTAAATTGGAGATTCCAAAGTTGGACATGTTTAAATTTTTTTCTTTTGTTCAAAAAGATTGGATTCGGCAAGTTGAATTAAAAGTCATTCAAAAGCACTAATCACATTTTTTTTTAAATATTTTGATGGATGAAATTTTTAATCCCAAAATGTGTCTTTAATAAACCCAGGATACCGAATTAAATAAATACAGTAACCAATCAAAACAGATATATTAATCTTCTGGTAAGACGGAACAGTTAGTTTGTAACCATAACCAGGTATTTCATTTTTGCAACAGGGGGATGATTAATTGATCAGTAACAGGTCGCGGAATACTTGTTAGGAAAAGCTTAACGTATAACTTAAAATCGTAACCGGTTCCTTTGGTCTAATATAATTTGTGCATAAACGTCCATATATGCCCAAAAAAAGAGTTCCTTGTCCAAAAAGTTGTAACTGTTGTCATTATTCTGTAAAGCAGGTAGTGAAGCTCCAGCTAATGATGGGCAAACTGAAGAAAATCACTAACAAACTGTTTATATATATTTCTAAAGTAGCAAAATACATTACGTCAAACACAAATATAAACAAAATCGCATAAATAAAACATTTTAATAAGAGTCTGATGTCGAAAAAAGTAACAAGGAAGAAAAAGTTTCTGTTACTCAAGTTTTTATTGAGTCCGTGAATGTTTGTCACCATCCTAAAACATTTTTTATTTGAGAATGCATTTTGATAAACATGTTAAATACACTCTGTTTCGGCAAGTTTGTCTTTCAGGTACTTTCTTTTTATCAGAACAGACATTAGAAGGCAGTTTACACTTCGCCCAACATTTTTTGTTTTTTTTGTTCGAACTTTGTGAAGCCATTGCATTGGCATCTGGTCCACGTCTCTTGAGAGCACTGCTACATTTCTGATAACAAACTGTTTTTAACTTGTTACATTCACTGATATCCTCACCTTGTACAATTGCAATACATTGCGAGAAATCACTTTGGCATTTTGATGGGCAGTTGTCAAGGTGTGCTTCGCAGTGGACAAAAGCAAGGGTGATAATTAGAATGCTGATGAAAGCCGATACCATTGTTAGATTTTCCTTAAGAAGAAAAGAAATAAAGCATGGTTAATTTTTGACCAAGTGTCAAGTAAATAAATGCAGCTTTAATGACAAAATAAAGCCGTATTTTGATTGCCTAGGACAGATGAAGAAATCGATTTCTTCTGCTTTTTAAAAATTTAACAAATTAATTCCTGCATAATTTTTTAATGCTATTTTTTGTTTTGAGATACCGTATTGGCAGTACTTTAGTAGATTTCTAATTTTGATTTCTCATACCAAATGCAGCCAATTTTATTAAAATATTTTACCTGTAAGATTAAGTTGCTGTGTTTCTTGTTATACTTCTTTTGCTTGTGTATATTTTGATTTAAAAATCATCTAGACTTGTTTTTATTTATATCAGATGCGATTGTGTCAATTGTGCACGCGATTTCATTTTATTTGTCAAAATTAAGGCGTGACTTTAAGCTGTTATTGCGACACTTTTAAACCATATCTTAAGAGCTTTTAATATTGTCATCTTTTAAAATTATTATTACAAGACAAGCATATTATGCAAAAAGTTAAGAAACGCAAGCTTCCACTTTACAACTTCTAAGTCCATTGGTCGTGATGTAAGAAAGTTAAATATTCATTCATTGCGTAGTATAACTAACGCCAAGCATCTCATTGCAATGGCTACTTTAATCTACCATGAATAAAACCGCTAAAAAATAATAATAATATTAGGCGTGACCAGGGTAAAAATTCGTGAACTGATCCTGCCGCGGATTTGTTTTCCGCATTAGCCTTTTTCTTAATTAAATTTGCGGCAGAATCATTTCACGAATTCTGATCCTAATACAACCTTATAAAATAAGCACCATTTGTTGCTGGGAAAATTTGTCTCGGACTTTCCGTTGAACTGATTGAATATCTGACTTAAAAGGTCAGGAAATATTCGTGGCATAACTTTAATTAATTGCAGATATGTTGTAAATTATGCGATGGTTTCTGCTTATAATTTATTTTTAGAGATTAATTTAATAGATGATGGACAAATGTCTTTCTTAAACCAGTTTAATAAACATCTAATCAAATAGTCTTATTAAAAACTGCAATCCCTTGACAACAGAGATGAAATGTAAATGATTTTCGTGTTTTCTTTTACTATTTGTGTGCAGCTTAATGTTACAAAACAAAATTCTTGTTGAAAGCTCATTTCTTTTTAATATCGTTTATTTTTATGCATCGTCGTTTAGAAATATCGTCTAAAGGGAACTAAACAATATTGTTCTCACGATCGACTAGAGCCTACATACGTTAAGGAAAAGTTTGTAACAAGTAGAAAAAATAACCTAGGAACCTGGTTAAACAAGACACATAAAGGCAACCACGACACTGACCTGTATTTTCATAAAAATACATATTATTTATATACAATTTGTTTGTTGTTGCTATTGTTGCTACTAGTCTGCGTGTGCGCAACAGTAGGAAATGATTCATAATCCACTTTGCTGTGCCAAACCCATCATCTACTGTAACGTGATAGAAGAAAATATAACCAAGAAAACTGATACAATAACATTCTATTTGTAGCATACATAAACACATTCTGCAATCAGTGATTTATCTTGTCAAAACAAAAATTGTAAGATGACGTTTGTTCCGCTTTTAGTCGTATTATGTTCATCATCATGTTCAAGCATTAGTATCCCAAAATCTTCGAAATATGTTTTTATGAAAAACAGCTCAACTTCGTGGTTGTCTTCACGTGACCTTGTGGTTATGGAGTTCGCTTCGTAATTACAAAGTCCGTGGTTTGGTCCACAGCGTGGAGATGTTTAGCAAGTGTTTTTAGCACAGCTACAGGTCAACCCATGCTATGTGAAGGAAATTGGGTAGGTAATGCAGGTGTGTACTTAATGTATGCATTCCGAAAACAGGACCAACATTGATAACAGTGTTTCTAGCACTGAAGTGGCTCTATCCTGTATAAATATTCGTAATAATAATGATAATAATCATGTTCATCATTACGTTTATCAGATTATCTTTATAGCTACCTTCTGCTTGTTTAAAATAGGTGCACTCACATTACTGCTAGCTACTGTAATGATCAGTCACAAGCAAACAATTCTTTACAAACGGCTTACAAATTCACACTACCACATGACGAAAGATAACTTTAGTGAGTTTTTTGTAACATTTTCAGGCCAACATCCATCCCAAATCACAGAGCACAGAGCTAGCTAGCAATACCTTAACAACCTTTACGACTTTTAACTCTTTAGATTGGGGAGCAAGAGACAAAATGTTCTACCGTTAGGTGTTCGGTCTGTAATACGGGTTTCTCGTATTCTCTGACTCGTTTTCAAGTCACCTTAGAACCGAGGCTTGGAATGGTAGAATATGGTCAAAATGCCTACGGAAAGTGGAAGAAGCAGTGCTGTGAGTAAACAAGAGTTGTTGGAACTGTTATTAAGAGATACTGATTTACCAATTGCAATTATTAACAAGTCAAAAAAACAAGTTGGTAAATTAGATACTTGGGGAAAGTCTTTGTCTCTTCTTCCTGCGATCACAATAAAAGAAATTGAAGAATATCGTTTAAGGAGTGGAAAAACGCCAGAAAGTTCTATAATAAAAACTCTTGATCGTGGGAAAAAGTTTAAAAATAAAAGATATTTAACTTCAGATTCAGTGAGTACAAAATGGGATGAACAATGCTTTTATTTAAAATGCCAGTGTAAGGCAAATATGAAGAAAGAAAAACGAGATGTGTCTTTTAGCACTGTGTAGAGATAAAGATACACCGCAAGATAGCTTGAATTTAATGCAAGCTAAGTTGCAGGAGAGGGACAAAAAAAAATGGATTTGCTTGTTGTGTACCGCCTGTTGGATTGAACCAAGAACAATATATACAAAATTTGGTCAATTTGTTGTTAGTTCACCTCTTTCTTTTCACCTGAATCCAGTTAATTTTACAACGAAAGTTGAAGCAAACATAAATAAAATAAAAAATCCGTTATATAGCGAGCATGATTACACTGAACTACCCTTATTGTTTATAAAAAATGAAAATGAGCTAGCATCAAAAGATTGGGTCAATACTCCTACAGAACAGAACTATTTAAATTCCATTAAAATATCAGGAGAAAAGTGCAGATTGTTAGAAGCATACAGTTTCACAAAGTAAAGATGAGCTGTGGAATACTTAAATCTTTCAAATTTTAAATACAATATTAATATTTTCTTATTGTTAAATTGCTGTATAGTTTAACAGAAGGGAATGCTGTTTTCAAAACGCGCTAATTTTCTCAGCAATCAAAATATTTTAAACGCTAATATGGTTGTTTGTAAATTTCAAACCAAATATTTGTTCACGTTCTTTGGCCACATGTAAAGTATAATAAACATATTATAAGATTTTGAGCAACGTATACCAAGCATACACAGGAGCATCACAAAAGATGCAAGCTTATACTGTTTTGTGAATCCAGCATCTGAAATATAGAAGTATTTTATGGTCAAAACATAACCGACATTAAACAACGTCGCGTCGGCGTTGGCGTAATAAAAACAAGATTAGAATACGGTCGTAGACGTCATGTGCCTGTTAAACACTTTTTTAAAATTTTAATATTTAGTTTATTGCATGGAAATTTAGTTTTGTGCGTATTATCGTAGCCAAAACTCCTTTTTTGCTTTTTTTCAGAATGGTAACCATAGCAGCATACTTGTTCCAAATTCTCTTGCTTATGGCTGTCGTCATGAGGCAGCCTCCATCAACTTAACATAAAAGCAAAGTTCTCTGGTAAAGAACGTATCGCCTGACCAGAAAGTGAGGGAAAAAATGGCGGGCAATTGTTTCTCAGCGTATTATTGAAATTGCCTAGCTACTCGTCCTGATACCCGTCACTATAATATTAAGGCGACGACAATTTCATGGCTATTATTTAAAGCTGTGTAAAACATCATCTCGATAATACCCTGCAGTTATTAGATTATGACAGTGTTACTTTTGTAGTTGCGTAGGAAAAAAAAGCATTTAAAAAGTACCAATCGAACTTCCTAGCATGACAAAGCGATTTTTTTGAGAAAAAGATCTTATTGGTGTCAGCAACAATTATCACATTATAAGAATTTAGATTGAAACAAATTTGTATTGAACAAGGTTTTTAGATGGTTCTTTGGTTCCAATTTTTACCTCTATATGGTTAGAATAATAAGAAAAATTAATGAAATAAGAAAATATTTCGTTATTTTCAAACAGGACCAAAAGGGTCAACTGGCCAATACCCTGCACCCACTGGTTGCAATGTTGCTACTATTGCACACACATAGACCAGAAGACAGGCTGTGGCTTGTGTTTTAAAGCATATATACTATATCGTGTATCCATGCTTAAAGGAACCTGAAGGGAACAATAAGTTGTATTTTGATGAAGATCTAAGGTGGGCGTTATATACACGATCCATTTTGTCAAATCCAATTTGTTAAATTGGAGATTCCAAAGTTGGACATGTTTAAATTTTTTTCTTTTGTTCAAAAAGATTGGATTCGGCAAGTTGAATTAAAAGTCATTCAAAAGCACTAATCACATTTTTTTTTAAATATTTTGATGGATGAAATTTTTAATCCCAAAATGTGTCTTTAATAAACCCAGGATACCGAATTAAATAAATACAGTAACCAATCAAAACAGATATATTAATCTTCCGGTAAGACGGAACAGTTAGTTTGTAACCATAACCAGGTATTTCATTTTTGCAACAGGGGGATGATTAATTGATCAGTAACAGGTCGCGGAATACTTGTTAGGAAAAGCTTAACGTATAACTTAAAATCGTAACCGGTTCCTTTGGTCTAATATAATTTGTGCATAAACGTCCATATATGCCCAAAAAAAGAGTTCCTTGTCCAAAAAGTTGTAACTGTTGTCATTATTCTGTAAAGCAGGTAGTGAAGCTCCAGCTAATGATGGGCAAACTGAAGAAAATCACTAACAAACTGTTTATATATATTTCTAAAGTAGCAAAATACATTACGTCAAACACAAATATAAACAAAATCGCATAAATAAAACATTTTAATAAGAGTCTGATGTCGAAAAAAGTAACAAGGAAGAAAAAGTTTCTGTTACTCAAGTTTTTATTGAGTCCGTGAATGTTTGTCACCATCCTAAAACATTTTTTATTTGAGAATGCATTTTGATAAACATGTTAAATACACTCTGTTTCGGCAAGTTTGTCTTTCAGGTACTTTCTTTTTATCAGAACAGACATTAGAAGGCAGTTTACACTTCGCCCAACATTTTTTGTTTTTTTTGTTCGAACTTTGTGAAGCCATTGCATTGGCATCTGGTCCACGTCTCTTGAGAGCACTGCTACATTTCTGATAACAAACTGTTTTTAACTTGTTACATTCACTGATATCCTCACCTTGTACAATTGCAATACATTGCGAGAAATCACTTTGGCATTTTGATGGGCAGTTGTCAAGGTGTGCTTCGCAGTGGACAAAAGCAAGGGTGATAATTAGAATGCTGATGAAAGCCGATACCATTGTTAGATTTTCCTTAAGAAGAAAAGAAATAAAGCATGGTTAATTTTTGACCAAGTGTCAAGTAAATAAATGCAGCTTTAATGACAAAATAAAGCCGTATTTTGATTGCCTAGGACAGATGAAGAAATCGATTTCTTCTGCTTTTTAAAAATTTAACAAATTAATTCCTGCATAATTTTTTAATGCTATTTTTTGTTTTGAGATACCGTATTGGCAGTACTTTAGTAGATTTCTAATTTTGATTTCTCATACCAAATGCAGCCAATTTTATTAAAATATTTTACCTGTAAGATTAAGTTGCTGTGTTTCTTGTTATACTTCTTTTGCTTGTGTATATTTTGATTTAAAAATCATCTAGACTTGTTTTTATTTATATCAGATGCGATTGTGTCAATTGTGCACGCGATTTCATTTTATTTGTCAAAATTAAGGCGTGACTTTAAGCTGTTATTGCGACACTTTTAAACCATATCTTAAGAGCTTTTAATATTGTCATCTTTTAAAATTATTATTACAAGACAAGCATATTATGCAAAAAGTTAAGAAACGCAAGCTTCCACTTTACAACTTCTAAGTCCATTGGTCGTGATGTAAGAAAGTTAAATATTCATTCATTGCGTAGTATAACTAACGCCAAGCATCTCATTGCAATGGCTACTTTAATCTACCATGAATAAAACCGCTAAAAAATAATAATAATATTAGGCGTGACCAGGGTAAAAATTCGTGAACTGATCCTGCCGCGGATTTGTTTTCCGCATTAGCCTTTTTCTTAATTAAATTTGCGGCAGAATCATTTCACGAATTCTGATCCTAATACAACCTTATAAAATAAGCACCATTTGTTGCTGGGAAAATTTGTCTCGGACTTTCCGTTGAACTGATTGAATATCTGACTTAAAAGGTCAGGAAATATTCGTGGCATAACTTTAATTAATTGCAGATATGTTGTAAATTATGCGATGGTTTCTGCTTATAATTTATTTTTAGAGATTAATTTAATAGATGATGGACAAATGTCTTTCTTAAACCAGTTTAATAAACATCTAATCAAATAGTCTTATTAAAAACTGCAATCCCTTGACAACAGAGATGAAATGTAAATGATTTTCGTGTTTTCTTTTACTATTTGTGTGCAGCTTAATGTTACAAAACAAAATTCTTGTTGAAAGCTCATTTCTTTTTAATATCGTTTATTTTTATGCATCGTCGTTTAGAAATATCGTCTAAAGGGAACTAAACAGACCCAATCAGGTGTGGTGCTTGTTGGAATCTTGGAGAAAGAAAAACAGAACTGTTTTTTTTCCTCCAAGCTGAAATGACCTCTTTTTGTAAACATCTTTCGCAATTTTTTATTGCAATTAGTTTTGTTGTGGAAAAAGCAGATTGACGTGTCACAATGTCGATCAATAAAGATGATTCGTTATCCCTGTGTTTTCTTTCAGATCTATTTTTATTTCTCTTTTTCCAGATTTCAAAAAGTACTTACGCAAGAAATATGGACAATGTTAAGTATTGCTCAATGCAACCGCCGTATCCTCTTGAACCTCAATTTAATACTTGGATTAAATCGAGTAAACAATAAATATTTTTGAATGAAATACAATGAAATTGTTAATGTAACTCGTTTCCGTTTGGTTCATCGTCTAAAAGTCATTGTCTGCACATATGCAACATTCCACTTGTCCAATATTTTGGACAGAAAGAAAATATTTGAAAACAGCACATGGGTAGAAGTGGAAAGATATGTGTGCTCTCCTTGATTTCGTCGAAATTTTTGATCTAACTGCGTTTGTTTTGTCTTCTGCAAGTTAGTGCCGTGAATAACGAAAACCAAGGAACAATTCAACAGCCGCCTTATATTTCATCCTAGATCAGAGGTTTTGATTTCATAAGCCGGTTTATCAAAAAGTAAAATAGAGTGGCTGAGAAAAACTTGAAACTTTCTCCTGAACTCTCTTTTATTATTTTTTGTACTCTTTCGGTTTGTAAGAAAAGCAATATATTTTTATTGATTTGTTTACACATTTGAATTACACTTTTCATTGTGTACGATGCATCTGCATTTATGTTATAACCTGTGAAAGAAAGATAAAATATTTCTGATCCCTTCTAAGGTTTTTCTTCGATGTTTTTTTTTCTAAATCTTTGTAAAAAACGAAAAACAAATAGAAAAGAAAAAAGAGAAAAAAAAAATTTGAGCCTGTATCCACTGTTTAATTCTCTTTTTAAACATATATTTTATGTTACCTTCAACATGAAGTTTACATTATCAATCAACTATCAATCATCAAAGTATATCGTTGTAAAATTTTTCATTTGCCGTAAACTCTAAATCTCATGTATTTTTGGTTAATAAAAAAAAGCGGCACCGAGATTTTAAACGTCAGGGTTGTTCACCAAACTGATGTGTATTGATGAAATGAACAGACATTTTTGTTGCTCATGCACAGTTCGCTTTTGTTTTTACTTTTTTTTGCCGTTTTCACCTAAAAAGGTGGCTAACACACATTGTATAAAGATCTGCATTATAAAATTTTATAAGGAATCAAAATTAACAAAAAAAACGGACAATAAAATAGTTAACAGATTAAAAAAATACTTTACCATGGTTTATCTTGAAAAGATTTCAGATTTAGAAAAAAAAACACATCTTCAATTCTGAATTATTTAGTAAGTAATTATCTCTTTTTTGTTCTGAGAATAGTGCCGCGAAAGTTTCCAACACACATATTCGTTGGTTTTTATTAAAAAAATCAGTTTTATACTGCATTTCGTGTTTCAGTAACACGACTCTTTTCTCGCGTGAGCAAACTAATCACAAAGCATAATATTTATAAATAACCAATACTAGTTCTTCGTTCCTTGACAATTTAACCTTTATTATTAAGGCAACTAACTTGCATTAAGTGTCCTAGACATTATGAAATCTTTTAAATCCTATTAAAATCGGGCCTTTGTATGTTAATTTTCATATCAATATAAAATGATGTTATAACAGTATTTGTGGTCTATTTTATTAATGTACATTTTTATCGGTCTTCTTGACCACCAGCGTACAATAAAAGTTATGCGACGAGCTTTCTGTGCTCAAGCTGTATAAATTAAGTAAAATTCGAAATTTTGAGGTTTTTCATGGTTATTCTTAATTTTTTTTAATTCTTAACCTTTTTTTGTTAGTTATTGTTTTAATAGTGGAAAACTACTATATATGAAAACATAGAGTTTTTTTATTAATAACATTTATTTTCTGCAACACTCTGGCATCAGAGGAAGTGGGTTTTTAAAATTTCTGAAGATTTTGGTTAGCGATTTTATGGCCGTTTGAATAATTGCCATATTGGGAACTTTTTGGGACATTTTTTACAAATCTCTGAGCCCTTTCTTTGAAATTATATAAACAATGGAGTTAGTGTTACATCAACTCCCATTTCATATAGGTTCCGTTGTAGCACAAATATAGCTAGTGTTGTATATAGTGTTGAATTTGTCAATTGTAAATAGCTATACTTGAAAATGGCCGTCGTACGGCCGAAACGTCGTTAAAGAGTTGTGTTCGTTTTTAGTTCCAAAAGTCTGAACATACACACCAATTCAATCAAGTTAGATTAGATATTAATACGTTAATAATACAATTAAAATACGATTAATTAGGAATATATACGATACAAAATTGATCAAATAGAAATGATTTTCAGTTGTGGTATGCCTTTATATTTTTGTTTTGATTTGTTAAAATACTGCCAAAACCCAAAGCAAACAAATAAAAAATATTCATAAATTAAAATAATAAAACAAAAAACACAAAACAAAATAAATAATTGACCAAGTGTCTACTTCAACATGATATGGTACTTACTCAAATAATGTGTCTAATCGATCTGCACTACTTTATGAAATAAAATTACACGCTTTTAATAAGAAACAGTAAAAAATGTCTATTTTAGCCTTTATGTTCTTCTATTGTGTCAATTAAATTCTTAAATTTTCTAAGATTTGTGAATTTATTCCTTTTTTGTTACTGATGCAGTTATTGTGGATGGGAGAGAGTTCCTGAATTGTTCTTATTCTCCTGCAAAATTCTGATTCTTTTTTCATTCGCATTTATGCACGTTCGCATTGTCATCTTCATCTTTTGGGAAAGCCTCATTGTGCTAAGAATTAGAATTATTATAATAAATTCTATAGCTACATAAACCCAGTTCATGCCCAAAACATGTGCAGACGCGAAAGAAGGCTAAAATACACGGTAAGTTTAAACGAACCGTTTAGTTGTAAGAAAAAAACTTATAAGTTTCATTGCAGGTAATATACCTGTCTACACGTTAAGATAAATTGTATAAGTTTTTTAAAAAAACTCTCTTTTTACAATGAATACCAAAGGAAAAACACGTAAATATTCTGTGGCGGGTATTGTTATAGCAGCAGCATGGTAAATGTTTGAAGAAAAAAAGCGGTTATGATTAGAAATTAAAAAAATATACTCAAATCCTTAGTTTAAACAATAGCTCATTAATCATTCTGTTAATTTCAATAGAAAAAACTTAGCAAAAGTTGAACATGTCCAACTTTTAAAAAAACTTATAAAACCGAGAAAAGTTGTACATCTTTGCTGTTTACACGGTAAGTTTTTTTATCTTACATTTAAACGGTCCGTTTAAACTTACCGTGTATTTTAGCCTTTAGATATACCTCTGATCCCAGATACTTTTCACGCCTTATGGATAAAATGATAAGTTACTTTGGAATTCCAAGCTTTATTATTTTAGGCAGAGAATGCACTTTGTTGTTATTGTATGCAGCGAATATATCATATACAAAAGGAATTGATCTAAATGTTTTTATTTTTTTAATTTTTTAAACTCATAAAAGGTCTAGACAATGCAATTAAATTACTGAACACGATAGCTTTCAGTACAGTGGCACCTCCCTGAATCGAATAGACGCCTCCATAAGACGGAAACCTTGGCTTGTCTTAGGCAGATTCTTTAGAAAAAACTCTTGCAGCGTAACCTCTTCCGCGCAGAAATCTCTATAAAGGAGTCGCATTAACCATTCTGAACTCTCGTGAATATTCTGCCTAAAATTAATCCCAAATAGCAAACATATGCAGATTAATTAGATTATGTATTTAATAAACATGTTTTAATTTCACCTAATGTTCTTTTTCAACCTTTCATTAGTCTTCCCAAAACCCTCTCAAAAAATAAATGCAAGTGATCTTTCTACATCTTATCCTCTGTAACAAGTCTTTTATAATAACTAATAAAAAGTTTTAGGTCAAAACTTCCAAAGCGGATAAATCTTCAAGGGAGATCAAAATATTGTTCTTCGATTGTTTGTTCTAGAGAGAAACCACTGTATTTCTTTATTGCCCTGGTCAAGATAAAAAAGATTGTGACATTTAGTTACATTCAAAATATTTTTGATTATATTCACAGGGTAAAAACATATTGCCATTTCTCTGCCATAATCAGTGCTGCACTCGTTGTTTCTGGAGCCTGTTGGTACTTGTTTGTCCTATAAGCATAAAGGGAATTTATAACGCAGTATTATATAAATCTTATTTAACCAATGATTGAGTATGTGAATACAAACCTTGGGTGGTGCAGGATTTCTACATATTTTGAAAATCACAACAATAATGAGTAGGAACAGAATAAAACTCAAAGCTGAGGCTGATCCAATGATTATCCATTTATTGCTGTTTTCATTGGCTTCTTTGTTGTGTAGTTTTTCGGGCTTTTCTATTCTTTTACAAAAATATCTTCCATGTGCAAGCACACTTGTACCATTATTTTCTACATTAGGATCGAAGGTGTTTGATTTACCACATCGGTTTAACGTAACATTACCATTGTTGTTATCAAAAAATAAAGTTTCATGAGCCATTGATTGGATTGGAACTGACACATCCACTGATTATGACACTTTCTGTTTACAAATTCAGCAAATTTGCAATCACAGCTTAATTGATTGCATCGTATATCAAATTTCTGAACACTCTGAAGATAATCTGCAATGTCAGGATCCAGCGATTGAATAGAATTATTAGCCAACAACAGCTCCTTGATTGTGATTGTTTTTTCAAAAGCTCTTTTCTCGATATTCGTAACCAGATTGTCGGATATATCAATGATTCTCAATGATTTGCAGAAAGATTTTTTTGTAATATGGGTAATACTATTTACCCGGATTGATACTTGGTGCAAGTTGTGCAAATACTTTAATCCTATAGAATCAACTTTCTCAATTTTGTTGTTGTCCAAATTTAGTTTTTTTAGGCTGGAATTTGAAGCTATGACATTTCTAAATTCTTTTAATTTATTATTGGACACATCCAAAGAATTAAACCTAACAATTTCCTTAAACACGTCAGGGTGTATTCTTATGATTCGATTGTGTTTTAGATCGAGCTTTAATAATACTTTTATTCCTGTAATTTTTTTTATTTCAGTCAATCTGTTGCTACTGCGATTTAAATCATTCAAAGAAGCGTTTTTATTCACTAAATCTACTGGTAACGTTTCAATAATGTTACTTGCTAAATTAAGATACATTAATTCAGTTGATCCGTCTAATACACCAGATTCCAGTACACGCAATGAATTATGACTTAACCCTATTCGGTCCGGGGTTTTTCGAACATACTATGACCGGGGGGGGGGGGCGGATTCCGCCCCCCCTCAATAACTTTTCATAGGGTTGTTCAAATTGAATCAAACTTGGCACACTTATAGTACGTCATAAAAGGAACAAAATGGCGCCAAAAAAAATTTGCTTGCGTCAGCACATTTTCTGTGACGTCATCAAAAGCTTTAAATTTGTAAAAATGCCACTATCTGCTTAAAATACAATTACATTTGTTCTAGAGCGAATTTTTACATTCTGTTTGAAGTTTCTTAAAGCTAAATAAAAGTTATTTAACATATCTTCCGGTTTTTACATGGATCGGATAAAAAATTGCCAAAAATTGCCCAAAAATACGTTTTTTTCCGATTTTCGGGTAAAATCCGACAAAATCGGGAAATCGGATTAGTCACGTGTTCAAATTATTCAAAATGATTATTCTTGATGAAACAAAGATGTGTTGCAAGTTTCAAGTTCTAAGGATAATCCTAACAGGAGTTATTATATTTTCCACATTATAAGGATTTCATAGAGATTTTTAAGGGTAGTTTCGAGTAATGGCCAATATCAAAGCCTCTGAAAGGTATGGGACCTAAAAAATTAGCATACAGGTGTCTAATAGATAAATGTTGAAACTCAGTAAGTATCATAGCCATATAACAAAGCAATCAGGAGTTATTAAAAAAAAACCGTCAGGGGGGGGCGGAATCCGCCCCCCCCCCGGACCGAATAGGGTTAAATCCAGATATTCCAAATTATTTAAACTTTTAATAGGCAACGGTAACTTTAAGAGTTGATTATGATTTAGATGTAACTTCGTCACGTATTTGGCACTGTCAAAGAATCCGATTGGAAGTCCATTAAGCTTGTTTTGACTTAAATCCAAAGTTTTCAACTTTGTCAAGCCAGTAAATGACATTTTACTCAAGGTATTAATCTGGTTTCCACCGAGATCCAAACTCATTAGATTATTTAACTGACTAAACGTTCTTCGTATATTTGAGTGAGCATGTTTTTATCCAGTTTTATGGACTTTAAATCCTGACTATATTTGAAGTGATCAGCCGACAAATTGTTTATATGGTTGTTGCTGAGGTACAGGTGTTTTAAGAATTTTAAATCAGTAAACGAGTTCTTGTTAATATCTTTTATTTGATTGTGGCTGTCATCTAAAATTTCCAGACGATTTAAGCCATTAAACATTTCGGAGGAAATTTTCAAAACTCTATTATGTCCAATATACAACTTTTTAAGATTCTTAAATTTTTGAAAAAAACCATTAGCGAATGTCTTGATCATATTGTTGCCAAAGTTTATTTCTGTCACATTTGGAAGATGTGGAAAGACTGTGCTTTCTACTTCAGAAATTTTATTGTCATGTAAATACAATGTCTTTAGCAACTCTGCACCATAAAATGCTTGGAAAGACAATGTTTGTATTTTGTTACTGCTTAAATTGACATAGGTTACTTTTGGTAGTTGAAGAAAAACATTTGATGGTAGTTCAGCAATTCTATTCATATGCAAATCCAAATAGGATAGGGATGGGAATGTCAGTAAATGTGGAAAATATTTGATTTTATTGTTTTGCAACAGTAGCGAATTTTTAACATTTTCTATGTTGTTACTGCTTAGTCGTATATCTAAAATTCTAGTGCACTTACTAAAAATTTTGAAGTTAAGTCCAGTTACTTGGTTGCCGGAAATGTCTACATTTCTTAAAAGGTGTAAATTTTGGAACATTTCTAAAGGTAGGCTAGATATTAGATTTTGTTGAAGATAAATTTTAACTTTTAACTTTTTTGAATCTTCAAATATATTTTTCGGGATATTTGAGATAATATTATTTTGCATGGAGAACGTGTAAGCTTTCAGCGCCTTTAAACGCGGTGAACGATAATTTTCCAATTTTTTTGTTCTCTAAATGAATACTAAGAACTTTAGGTAAATTGAAAGTATTTGGTTTGATACTTCGAAGGTTATTGTTCTGTAGGTAAATGTTTTTTAAACTCTTTGCCGGTGCAATGACATTTCCTTCAATCTTTGAAATGTTATTTTTGTTTAAGTGTATAGTTTCAAGTATTGTACATCCCTCGAATGTTCCATTTTCTATTTTTTCAATAATGTTACACGAGACTTCAAGTGTCTTCATGTTGCATATTCCTGAAAATGTACCACGGTAAATAAATTTAATGAAATTTTTTTCAAGAAATAATTCCCATTGTTACTCTCGCCCCTTTTAAATGCATTCTTTTGTATAATGGAGATTGTGTTATTACTTAATGTTAGGCTTTCTAATTCATACAAACTGTAAAAAGTATAACATTCGAGATTTCTAAGTTTGTTATCATCTAAGAACAAATTATCAACCTTGATGTTTTTGAATGTCATTGGTTCGACCTTGGAGGAAAGAATACGGAAGGAGAAACAACTCTTTTAATTCTATTGAAACACTGCGTGAGGTTCTAGCAGGTGTCTGTATAGAAACTTAATTTGAAATTTTGGCGGTTGTGTGACTAAATTATTCGTGAATAACAATTCGCAACTATGATTGGTTATAAAAACAATTAGATAATTTGATGATGAATTTGATGATAATACCAAAACAAGAAGCCACATTGAAATTGGTAAAATTTCTTTTGTTCTTATGTTAACATAATTAGCGAAGAAGCACGTGCTCGACACTTTTGTAAACAAAAAGAAAAAGTTTATATCTCGTTTTAAAACGACGTTCAGTTATAAGAAGTTATTTCTTTAGTTAGAATAAACATTATTCCAGCACACATTTTGTCGGCACTCGTCCGGCGCATATCTATCTATATTGTTTTTCATGATCAAAGTGGTATACTCAAGCCTGCAAAAATAGGTTTATATCATGGTTAAACGCTTATTTCCAAATGTATTGTTGAAGTTTTTAACAGCAATGTTTACCGACTTATATTAGGCACACTTTCCATACAAATATCACGTGCCTGCAGCGTGTTACAGTCAGATTTTAATAGAAAAAAGTTAGCCCCTATTAAAGGAGAGTATGGAATTTGATCATTTTTTTGCGAAAAAGACTCGGTCGAGCACCTCACGCACTGATTCTTTTGAAATTAAAAACAATAGAAAATTCAATATATTTAAAGCATACAGAAATGAAGTTGTTTCTCCTTCCGTATTCTTTCCTCCAAGGTTCGACACTTTCAATCTAGTTTTGACGCAAGTTCAGTGTGCTTAAACCTCTTCAAATGCTTGCCTTCCCAACGTCCTAATTTTATTACAAGAAATATCTAAACTACTGATTCGAGTTTTTTTCAATGATTTAGTTGCTATCACGTCTATCATGTTGTTGGAAAGACGAAGTTCGCCCAAATATGTTAAACCCTCTAAATAAATGTTTGACATATTTCGAAATTTGTTGTTCCATAAGATAAGATAAGTGAGGTAAGTCTGTACGGGAAATAAGAGGTGGATACTGTGAAAAAAATTGTTCTGTAATCTATCACATAGTGAATTGAAAATACTTCTCGTGGTATGCTTTTAAGTTTGTTTCTTTCAAGATGTAGATATCTCATTCTTTTTAAATCGTCAAACGCAGGAAGATGAATAAGCTCCAAATGAGAATCTGTTATAGACAAATATTCCAGGCGTGACAGTCCTGATAAATTATGACGTGACAAATACACGAGTTTTGCACCATAAATCCCAAGAATTTTTAACTTGCTAAATCGTTGGAAATAATACTGCGGTATGAATCCTACATTGTCATAACCTATATACAAGCTCTCAACGTGAAGATTAGTTATGTTGGGCAATGTTTCAGCTGATCGACTGTAACAAGACATTGCGCTATCACTTCCACAGTTACAAGTTGGAACTGGGACACATTTTTCTCCATATCCACATTTTATGAGTAATAATAAGATGAATAACAACATCATAACTTGGTTGCAATCGATTCTTGATGGCGCAAGCCGGAAAATCTATAATTTTTAACTTTAAAACGTAAAACACTATAGTAAAGACTTTGTATATCAAACTTCCAGCATAATAAAGTTAAGTAACTATTTCCTCTGTAATGCGTGGTCATCGTTACTTAAAGGTTTTATGCTGTTTACAAACTATTCATAGTATTAATTTTATTCTTGATCAGTGTATTCAGAGGGATAAAAAATTAAATTCCTTTTAGAATGTTTCATAAAAACACAATTAGCTAGCTGTCTATACTTCTTGTTTGGTTGTCTTTGTCTTACGTAGCCATTCTCTCCGTGGGTATGTCACGTGGTACCACTTTCAGTTGAGGGAAGACAAGGACTTTTCACGGTCAAAATCTCACAGAAGCAGCTTTGATTAAACAAGATCTACTAAAGTAAAGCTAAATTCGCAAAAACTCACCTTAAACTACATAATATGTTTGGTTTAAAGATTTTATGAGAAATGTACACCTAATTTATGAAAAGCTTACCACGCGAACGGCGTGTTTTTTTCTCACACCATAATAGCTGTCCTAAAAAATGTGGACGAATTGGTTAAAAAGTATCACGTTATATTTGACGACCGAGAGAATAGCCAAACATACATTTGGTGGTCATCCATCTAGCTACATTTGATTCATACCATGAAGGTTGGTCATAAGGAAAAATGTACTAATATGTAGTAGTTATCTATTTTATAACAAGTTCAAGCTCACTACCTCCGCAGTCACAGAGCTAAATACCCTTTTATCATCATCCAAATTTGAACATATTAAAAGTTATTACCTGCAATTTGTTCTCACTTGAAGCGTTTTAATAAAGTTAATATACCACAGAGAGGACTAGCAGCACATTTCATCCCGCTATTTAGACGTAAAAAGCTTAGAATTAGGAAAGAAACAACAGAAGTTTACACATTTCTGCCTTTTTTCCGTATCCACAAATAATTCTTTGTGAGAAAGTGACCGGGAACTGGACTGGACTATCAAGTCAAACAAAAACAAGCTAAAATTTTTCCCTATATGCGCTTTACTCGTGCCCAGACTGCGCTGTATGAAAGTCAGTAATGTCTTCTCTTTTTTTTTATTCCGTCCAAGACGTGTCTTCATCTATATCATACTAAATTTTGATAGAATTTTTTATATTTGCGAATTATTTCATTGTGCTGTTTCTAAACATTTTTTATTCCTAATAGACATTTCTCCATATATTCTTTAGATCTGCCGCAAATTATTTGAAATCATGATATCTGTGAAACCAACAGTTTGCAAGTACGGGTCGTAACAGAACTTAAATAAAGAAGCGCTTGACTGCAACAATTATGCCACAAAAACAGACATCCTGAAGCTCAATCAAGTTAAACATTTACACGCATGCTAATTGAACTATAATAAAATTCAAATAAAAAAAAATATGAAGCGAAAAAAGAAATGGATTTTTGAAAGTGTCCTTAGTAAAGTAAATTGGCCCACGTTAGATGTTTCAGCATTTTTTAATAAAAATTATTGCATTAATAGGAGATTAAATTGGGTTTTGTGTTAATATATTATTTAGTTTATGTTTTTGTCTATTTTTAACAAAGCAATTACAGATTACAGACAGAAAAGGTTTTATTGCATTGAAACAGTGTAAATTGTTGAGTTTTTTTTAGGATTCTGATTGTTAAATAAAACTCGTTTTCTCAATTGCGTAAATTTCTGAGCCTAAATGTAATAATAATTAATAAATAATAATCCATAAGATGCATTTAAAATCGGTAAACCTTTAAGAAAGAGAACAATATAGTTACAAAATTAATTCCAGCGTCATTTGAATCTTGCGTTTCTAAAAAATCTTTCTAAAAAAGTTTGATAAACATTTGCCAGCCGTCTATTGTTTGATTTACAAAGGGTTTGGTTAATCAAGTAAAATAGGCCTGTATCAAGTGTAAAGTGGAGTAAACATTTCTATGAGCTTTAAGTGGGTCGAAAATCCTAGTGATTTCGTTAATAAAGAGATTGATTTGAACAAAACAATATGTCTGACAGATAGATCATCGACTTTCTTTGTTTTTTATTGATCTGCCAATAGGAATTTAATTAGACTGTGAGAAAAAAATCTGCTTACCTTTTATTTTTGTCTTCCCATTTCATTTTGAAAAGCACTTTGGAAAATGTTTTAAGCCAAAGAAATGTAATATAGTTAGCTGCCAGCTTTGACATCAGTACTCCTGAGATAGAGAAGGCTTGGAGGAGCGGAAAATATAACTTGTAAAGCTATCATATAAATTTCATTCAATTTCCTATGACAGCGGAGTCAGGCCCGATGTCAAGTAGTTAAGTAAAAAACTATTTATACGTAGATATGTTTCCATATTTCACGAAAACGATTCAAGCAAGTTCCGTAAAGGCTGGGTCTAAACATTAAGGGTATGATAAATTTTATCGTTTTTTTGAAAAAACAGGAAAGAAAACAAAAATATTTGTTATAAAAACTAGACAAATATGCAACGTCAGTTATAATAACGGCTTTTATACCATTTTGTTTTTGAAACCTAGTCAGGCAAGTGGCAGTCAGGAGTAAGGGATAAACCTCAGATAACAATTAAAATTTATTTTTTACAACTATGAGGGTAATTTAAAAGCTGTAAAATTTTGGAATTGTTTTTACCCCTGAGATGAAACCAATGTGTTATAAAAAAATATAGATATTTTAAATATCATATTAAAGATTTAATACGCGATTTCTTTAAGTACTAGTCGTTAGCCCGTCCTTTTTATACCGCATTGCGTGCGCATCGCTACTCGCACAGCTAAGCTACCATTTTGCGTGTCAGACAGACAGACAAACAGAGGTATACGGGTATTTTAATATAGATTAAAGATTAACAAAAAATTGGCATCACAAGTTGTTTTAAAGCATCGTCACTTATAAGTATTACTACGCAATACGCGCTTTTTTTATAACAACCAGTTAATTAGGGATGTATTTAGCTATGGTGTACTGGTGTGAATACACTAGTAAAAATTTCTTTCCAAAACGTTAAGGTGTATCTCTGTAGGCCTGTTTTTTTTTAATTTTAAGTCCGAAGTGTCAACGAATCAGGATTAAGTATAAAACTAGTTTCGTAGTCCCCCGTCTCTCCGCGTCCGGGTTCGATGGTCTTTCTTCTGTCAAAAAATACAAATCGCCGCTCTTTTGTCCTGCTAAATATCTGATTTTTCGTGTCAGTGCCGGCTTCACTATTTACACCAGTTCTGCTTGTGTATGGTGGCCATGGCTGCTATGCAAAAGATAAAAAAAATCATTTCAATTTCAAATCGAACTTATCTTAATTTAAAATTAAAATTGAAATCGAATCAAAATAATTCACTTCGTTTAAATTCAATTTGAAATTAAAGGTTACATTAATTTGAATTGAGTTTGTTTTTAACATCACTGCCAAAATTTAATTAAATTTGATAAATAAAGATAGCGGCTTCTTCTGCGTGGGAAAATGATATCAATCTTAAAAAGCATTGAAACTATGAACTGCATGCGGAGGAACTTTGGTCATAATAATTGCATAAGAACAATTGATAGAAGATTGCGCCACTTTAGCACATAATATTCGGATACAACGGTAATTGTTGAAAACGAAGGGCCTGAAAGAATATTAAGCCACGCAACAAAAGGTTCGACAAAAACATCTTTTTAATGTACCAAAAGCATTAGTATGTGACATGTTGTACAATTTTTCACCAGAGTACCTTGCAAATAGGCAACAATGTCATAAAGAAAAAAAAGAAAAAGGGTAACTTTTTTACAAAAGGCATAAATTGGGTATGGCCATTAGACGGTCACGATAAACTGATAGGGTATCAGAATTGGACATTATTTAACTATCAAAAACTTCAAACAAAATATGAAAATTCACTCTAGAACTAAAGCAATTTATTTTAAGCGTTATTTCGGATAAATTTTAAACTTCCGATGACATCACAGAAAAAGAGCGTTAAGGCAAAAATAAGCTGTTAAGCCAAGTTAAACTCACTTAAACTCCAAGCGTAAACTTGCAAATATATGATAATAAGGTTTACAAATAAAAGGACGATCAATATCCAAGATATAACACAAAACAGAAAATAGCATAATAGATACAATATATTGTATAAGACATAATAATTGCTAAGAAAAAATAATTATTTGTTATTCTATTAGAGTAATATAATAGCGACCTTACGAAACAAGGGCATCTACGACCGAGAATTTTAATTGGCAGATGAGACAGAAAAAACAAAGTTTTCGTTCTTCCTTTGACTCAAATATTGTCGCTTTCAGGTTGTGGGTAACTTTGAATATTTGACGAAAAGCAACAAGAAATACTAAAAAGCAAATACAAGACATATTATTAGTTTATTTGTCAGTTTGTCATATATTTTGTTATTTCGACAGTAACCATATTTGTATTGATTTTTTTTTGTACTTTGCTTTCGACTGACTTTTTGTAATCAATTTTCGGCGCGTTTTTCATATGACGGGATTTCATGAAATGGTATTGACAACGTCGTTGCAGACAGTCCCCGTTTGTGTTTTGTAAAGTCTCTATTACCAAGTTTCTGTAACGTTAACAATTCTTTATGATATTTTAGTTTTTTCATTATTTTTCTAGAAGTTTTGTTTTAAAAATTTCATTCTTGTGGTGATCACCGAACTACTTGTTATCACTACTTGTTTTCTTTTCGTCTGTTTTTTTACATGTACGTTTCTTTTTCGCTAAAATGAAAATTTCCATTTTTTCTGCGAGGTGATGAATGCAATGAAGCTTCAGATAACTTTTGACTCAACTTTCTGCTTCGCCTTTCTAACCCTTTTATTGTTGCTTGTCTTTGGATTTCATCCGTTCTTGCTTCAACAGGAGATCTAGTTGCAGATCTTACAGAACCATTTCTTTGCATATCTCCATGTAACAATGGTGAACCTTTACTCTCTGGATATAATATTAAATCGCTATTATTTTTTATGGAATCTGCATCTCCTAAGTATTCCAAATGCATCTTTTTCGTTCGTTCTCGGTTGTAAAAGTAATCGAAATTGGACACAATGACTGGTACTGGAAGGGCTATAGAAAGTACGCCACAGACAGCACACGCGCTTCCAACAGCTTTCCCGTAAAATGTTTTGGGAACCTAAATAGGAAAGATTTT
Organism: Hydractinia symbiolongicarpus; assembly: GCF_029227915.1. NCBI lineage: Eukaryota > Metazoa > Cnidaria > Hydrozoa > Anthoathecata > Hydractiniidae > Hydractinia > Hydractinia symbiolongicarpus. Next base: position 3,826,689 of record NC_079882.1, on the reverse strand, counting down.
TTTACTAAAGATCAAATAGACCTTTTTCCACATCCACTTTCGTTCCGCGAAGTGTACATACCACTACTGAATAACATGAAAACGAGATTAGTTATGAGCAAGTTTTTAGTTTGCTTTTTGATCCAGTTGGGTTTGTGACGTAAACTCAAGCAGGATAAACAAGTTGTGTAATATAAAATATTTTGAAATTAAAAATAATATTGATAAACATTTCGACACAACTAAAAAGCAAACAAAAATAAAATACTTTTTATTGATTAAAGATTTTCTTTTTTTTTTGTATTCTTTTATTAGTCGATAACCGATATCGGATTTTGACATTTGTTTTGTTAAACAAAGATTCTGGTCTCTTAAGCGATTGAAATAAGAAGTATCTATTGTATCCAGTCTGATATTTACTAACATAATGCACTGTATTTAATTCAATTTCATACTTCTACCAGTGCTTATAACCAGAGGCGACTATTGTTTATAACTCAAAACTTGCAATTAGAATATGAAGCATACGATTCTGCATCAAAAATAGACTAGTTAAAGTTCTAACAATAATACGATACAATATAGATATATTAAACGCACTTTTCCCTGCCTTCCCTTTTTTACACATTTGAGATAAGATATCTTCTCACAAATAATAATTACACGCATACTTTAACACTGACAAGTATGAATTGAAAGGCCGTGTTTTTTAAACCCAGCTTGCTCCTAAAGTGATGAATTTCTGTTACTTACTACTAAGATGCGTTAAATTAAAATAACGCGATATTCGCGCATGTAAAAAAGCCACAAAATAAATAAATTAAGTGGAATAAATCTCTGGAACGAAGAAAATAATTTAAAAGAGTTTTTCACAAGAGTGAAGACCCAAATTTTCCCGAATAAGTAAATATAAGTTTTGGTTGGTTCGAAGAAAACTTTGTAAGACAACACCTCCCTAAGTTCAAGTTAGACATTCTCACCTTATCTCCATAACCCACTGTACACATTGTTATTATCGCCCACCAAAATGCATCTGGAATACTGGAGAAGTTATCAGCCTCAAGATAGTATACGGCACTTGAAAACAATATAACACCTATTGCTAGAAAAAAAATCATTAGTCCAAGCTCCCTCATGCTGGCTTTTAAGGTCTGTCCAAGTATTTGCAACCCCTTTGAATGTCTGGATAATTTGAAAATACGAAAAACGCGTACAAGGCGAATAACTCTAAAGTTCTCAAAACCTAAGCCATTATGAATATCCAGTGCCGAAGTGATATAAAATGGTAAGATTGAAACAACGTCTATTATGTTGAGAAGTCCTTTTAAAAATTGGATTTTGTTTGGCGATGATGAAAAACGAATAATAAACTCAAACGTAAACCATGCAACAAAGATAGCTTCAAAGGTATTAAAAAGTCCGTGCCAGTTAAATGTCTCCAATTCTTCCCCGATTGATGGTGATGTTCGATTATCAGCAAAAGCAGGTGCAGATACGCATAAACATTCATATTTAACAAGTTCACTTGATTGTGGAATTGTGTGATGTGATATAGTATTGTTCTGAATTGACAATCTTAAGGTAACATTTTTTGATTTTGGTGAAGCATGTTCCATATCTATCTTCTTTCTAGCGAAGGGCAATGTTTCAATGCATAGAATTGCCACCGAAAACACAACCATTAATATTGAAAATATAGTTATAAAATGCGCTGCAAGGCTTGTCTCAGGATGTTCAAATAAACACCAGATTAATTTCTGCCATTTATTCTTTGGCATTTCCTTCTCATTTTGTTCTTGCTGTAAATCTAAAACCTGTTTCAAAGCAGCTTTACCTAACTCAAAGAAATTAGCTTCTGTTACCAATATCGTCATAGGGACTGTTAGTGGGCAGTAAAGCTGACCATTGGATTGATAGTAGTATAATATCGCATTAAAAGCACTCCTATCACGATCAAAAAAATACTCGTCTTCGACGTCATCATAAAATTCTTCACGCTTATGAAAATTTCCAAGGAGAGTATCGGGAAATCGATCTAACGTCTCTACATAAGTTTGATAGCGTTCACCAGAAACATTGATGGTAATTTTTTGACGCTTGTCTTGTTCACAGGGTGGATGATGATATCTGTGTTGTAAGTATCCACTACGCGCTGGTTTTATTTGAGATGTCATATAGCTCACACTGCTGTCCGAATTGCTAGTACCTATACATTGTGGTTTGAAAGTGCAACCGTCAGCAAAATGACGCAGAGTATCTAACCTATTTGGTCGAGATTGAAATGTTTGAAAGCTCATTTAGCTGTTTATTTCTATATCTTTAAGTTTTGAACTGCTTGTCGCCCCTTTCCCTTGCTATTCAATAAAGTCGGTCTTTCCAATGTTAAGTAATCATTGATCCATATATCCTTTTATTTTTTTTATTAAAAGTTTCCCCCCATGTAATAGAGAAGTTCAATTATGAAAACTTACGTAGCTAATATTATTGAACTTTTCTTTTGATCAAGAATATCAACTTCTAGGCTAAATGTTAGTTTTTTGTGTCGCTCCTTCTTCTTTATACATGTGTTAACCCACTTAATTGATCGCATGTGCTTTATCGTTTACTTTTTCTCGCAATAATTTTTATTCGTATCTAATAAACGAAAAAAAGAAAATCATTTATATGATATTGGTGTTACTTAATTCTATTTTGCTTTCTCTTCTTTTTTAATAATAAATAAAATATGAATTTTATCCTAAAAAATGTCTGTACGTCGCAAAATGAAGTTTGTTCCAATCTATCTAAAGAGAGATCAGAATATATATATTTTTTTAGTTATTTGTGAAAGGACGGCGTATTAATGTATAAGTTTTGCAACAATAATATAGCTAATTTAAAGGATCTGTTCGCATCATAGAATTGTGAAGTAGAGAATGTATGTTCCAATCTGTTTAAAATTACTACGCACTAAAATATTTGAACTTTTTAAAAACTTACTGTTCAGATATTCCTTAGTTAATAAAGATGTGATCATATTTTGTTAAAAACTTAATTGTCTGAATACTTGGCTGGTCAATTTTTTTAACGGGGCTGGTCTTGTATAGTAAACAGACTCTGCAAATTTAAGGAACTGTTAAAGTTTCTTATAAGGTAAAACCTGCTTTTTTACTACTTTAGGAGGAACTAAAGAACCACCAGTCTGAGACGCTTACTTTTATTTGTTAGTGCAAGGACAGATATAAATATATACTCCGCAAAAACCTTCATCATTAAATAAGGCTTGTAATATTAAACAAAGAGCAGTAACTTGAATATAAACTAAGCAAGCCTATATTATTTCGATGTCCTATTTAACCGTGCCAAATATCTGTTACATCATACATCTCTAAATTTAGGTAAATTTAGCTCGATAAAACGTTTTGGATAGAATTTACTCATTAACAATACCTTGAAATATAAATCTAGCAAATTAACCACAATGAATCCTTTCTTTAGGAGCCTGCTCTGGGGTATTAAGGCAAAAAACCTTTGAAGTGTGTCACATGACTGGTTTTGGAAAAATGCGTTGTAATTATCTTTTATTCAATAAGATAAAAAAAAACACTTTTTGATAACTTATTGTCTAGGGTAAAATGTACAACAAAGCTCTGAAAAAAATATTGTATATGAACCATTGTTTGGCGTGTCCGCTATAAAGAGGACATTTTTAAGGGTTAGAGCAAATTAGGACCTTGTATTATCAATTATAGAGAGGTGTCTGCTATAACTTGCTCTCTAAATAAAATTTTTGTTAAGACGCCGTCATTTTATTAATTTTTGAAACGAGTGTCCGATGTAGAGAGGGTGTCCGTTATAAAGGATGTCCCTTATAAAGAGGTTTTACTGCAGATTACTGTAAGACAAATGGCTAAAAAGTATTCCAATTACGGGAATTTAACTCTGGCTTGACTCTTTAAACTTTTCTCCAAAAATTTAAGACAAATATTTCGTATTAGTTGGATTTGACAATGTGAAAGGGGTGTGTGAAAATGTAAAAATAAAAAATACTTATCACAGATAGATGTTATATGGCTAAGAGAGGTTGAAAAAGATTTTTCATTATTAAAGCAAAACTAAAAGAAGCTCTATATGGAATGAACAAAAAACGATGAGCTAATTCTAATAAAACAGTTTTAATTTAATAAATCTTTATTTATTTCACACATAACCTTTCCAGACTTATACTAAATGTTTTACGTATCAATGATTGGCTCATTTTAACACACAGTTAATTCTGATACGATTTTGTTTTTTAATAAGGCTTTTTTTTTATCTCATTTTGTTATTTATAATTATTACATCATAGACTTAATAAATAAAATTTATAGCAACTGTTAAAGTGAATAGTCATAGTCTGAAAATTCAATTCGAAAAAATAAAATCTTAAACTTTTATGGCCTTTACAAAAAAACATTTTTGACCCAAAATATTTTTTTAGCACAGTCTTTAGCTTACACGAGCCGACTGCGCAAGCTGTATTAAAGCTGTCGAACGTTCAAGAATCAGTTTTGAAGGGAAACCATAGCGGAATGACTGGTACCGTTCGTACTACTCTAGACTCAATAGTATAAACAGCTACAAAAAGGACCCCATTATAAAATTCTATTGACTTGAATGCTGAAGAACAATTGAGTAAAGTAATTATACAAGGATGTGCGTGAACAAATAATTATGTCTTACAATTTTGTTCATAATTTTTTGTTTCTAGCATGGAAAGGCCGTAAATCATTGCTTGTGTGATCTCAACAAGAACATTTGATAAAGTAATCTAACTTTCTGACTGGGTACACTGCACGTTGGCTTTAAGTACTGCTAAAATAATTGATAAAGTATAGGATCAAATCAAAAACTTTTCATTTGGCGGGAGAATGTTCAACTCACTGTGCTATCGATCTGATGATATCTCTCGATGTCGTGAGTTTAAGCTCCACTCTATCTTTAGCAACGATGTATAGCGAAAATTAAAAAGTAAAAAGCGTTTGACAGTAAAAATAACGCCACAAAAACTTCTTCTGAAGCACAAACGAGTTAAAGTTTTGCACATGCTAATTTAGCTATACTGAAATTCAGAAAGTGTCTATCAACTACACAATATATCGACCACAATAAAATATATCGTTTAAAACTAATCAATTTTCCCAAAGTTATGACTGATATTTTCAAAATGGCAGGTTTATTTACAAATTCAGTCGTTATTTATTTTTTAACTTCTTGCGTCAAACTTCTCCCGAGTATGGCGTTTTTCAATTCTAAGTTGTTATGTTAATGGCACTTACAAAAACTTCAATCAATGTGTACAGCTCGTTTATATTTGAGAAGTTTTTAATTGTATACATATATGTATGTGCATTCCACAAAACTCCGGGCCATATGTTTGTGCACTTATTTTCATTTTCTCGCTAAAAACCTAGATTCCTAAAGTTTCTGTTTAAATTATATTTTCTATATGTGTTGCACACGAAAGTAACACCAAATTTTTATTTTTTTTGTTTGAAGGATATTACAAAGTTTTCTGATCCTGGTTTCTGCCTAAAAGTCATCGCAGTGAAGTTATAGTCAAAAGTGACACCTACCCTTCAATTCTGTGGAATGTACTGGAAGAAATGTTCTTTGATGAAGTGATAAAGTTTTATTTCAGCTCTGATAAAAGTGTGACAATTTTTTTCCAATAAAATAACAAAAAATAATTCAGGGGAAATAGTACATTAATGGTTTCGTTATGGCGTTCTAATTTTAAAACAATTGTAAGAGTTTGTAACATATGATGTACATATGGTTGTGTGTTTTATCTTAATGATAAAAGAATATAGATTGAAGAAGAATTTTGACAGTGTTAATTGGAATTCATAATAAGTTTCCTTTATTTATTGTTTCCAAGATGGCACTCTTTGGTTAACTATTAATGTGAAATAATAAATGGGACAGACAATTTTCTTTCGGATGGCTTTTTGTGGTTTTGTTATTTGAATTTACAAATTTTTGGGATAAAAATTATAACATTCTTGTTTTAAAAGTTTTGTTTAAAATTTCATAGATAGTGCTAACGCTTTCATTACAACTTAAAGGACCAGAAAATGGTCTGATTTGATCACTGCAATTTTATCGATATTTTTTTTTTTAATTTTCACACAGAAGATTTTATCAATACAATTTGTGTTTTTTGAAATAAATCAAGGAGAGGAACGTGACTATCTCTTTTTTCTTTCTTTCATTTTTATATCAGCAGATGGGTTACCCTTAAAAATGAATATGGACTATAAAAAGATTTTCACCACGTGACACATGCTTTGATGAAGCGAAGTGTACTGATAAGATCAGATTATTGTTGTAAATATATTAAAGTTAGAAAAAAACATTTTAAGTAAATTTAAATGCTAATAGAAAATTAAAAATATATAAGTCTCTAAGATTATATTATTGCATTAAATCAGCATAAGCGTTCTAAAAGGTGAGATGCAGACAAGTCAATAAAACAACAGCCAGCGAAAAGACATGAAAAGTAAAAAAAGTGTTCTTGACTACACTGGATGCAATAGACACGCCTTGAGCTCGCTTTCTTTACTAGAGTTTTCAAAAAAGGATCCTGCCATAAAAATCTAATAGAGTCTGGATTTTTTTAAAATCAAACAGTAAATGAATAATCTGTTTCAACTTTTATACTTTTGTTTAAAACTAAAGATCAAAAGAAAAGCCGAAAATTAAAAAGGGTTTGATCGTGACACGACAAACACCGGATTTTTTAATCAAATTTGGTTAAAAACTTAAAAGTTCACTCATTCAACGATGCTAAATCAAAACATAAAAGTTTCAAACAACATAAAATTCGGTTTGTTTTGGTTTCACCATCGTCCAGTAAGTCATGTCCATTTTTTATTTGCAGACATTCAAGCAAACATTGCAATAGGAAAATAGGTCAACTAATTCCCTTGTTTCGTGATTAATATTACTTGTACGAGTAACTTTGAAGACAGCATTTCAAAAGAGACAGAGAAAAGGCATTTTGGTTACTCAAGCCATCTCCTAAGTATGACGAAGAAACTGAGAAGTAACGAAAGTATACACTGAATGGAAATAAGTGAATTAAAGAATCTAACAACTTAGACAAAACTTCACCTTCGCAGAATTAAAAATTACAATACATTAACACGTTAATTGTAAACCTACCTTACATCAAAAAGTTTAATGAAAAATGTTCTAACACAAATCTATTCGTTTTTTAACTCAAACATATGATATATAAAATATTCATTACTAAAATTGGTTATTATTTTTCTAGAAAGAATCGCCAGCAATTATGGCTTGAAGTTTTGTTCAATAACATAATTTAAACCTATTGTTGGTTTTTTGTTCATCCAACAAACGAAAAATAATATAAAATTTTCAAGGATATTATGAACGTGTTTTCCTTCATATTGCATTCTTTAATTTATACGGGCATTTTTATAAAGGTTTGGCTATAGTTCAACCGTCGATGGACGCAGGTTTGGAGTCGCGGCCTTGGCGTTATTTAGCTTAGTGTACAAAAAAATATTAAGAAAAAAACCTTTGCAGTTTTAATACTCGTCTGCAAAAAAAAAACAAAGATATCTTAAAAAAGATAAATACAAGGAAATTTTGTTGGAGATTCTATATATGGAATTCGCAAATCCATACTCACTTTGTTTAATTCCCATGAAAATCTGCCAATATTTCAGTCCTAAGGATCTTCAGGAAAGGCTCTGTTCAGTAAATCACAAATCACAACCTCGTTCCCAGCCCTGCTGTCTCCCTTTCTTATATTAGAAGGGCAATCTCAGTCCTGATGTCAGAGAAGATACGGCATACCCTGGAGCGATCTTGCTTTTGCTTCATTCTTGCCTCCAGAGCACTTAAAGATCTTACAAAAGCTCTGGAGAGGAGGATAATTTTCCTTTGCTTATTTTGTAGTTAGTAACACACCCTGAAAATTTGAACTCAAATGGATAACCTAATCCATAGTATTTCAAAAAACCAAATTCGCAAAAAAGGCCATTTAAAGAGTTGAATTTGACGTTTCAGAGTTTTGGGAAGAGGTTTGACGCCGCTAATTTGACTTTCATAGCACCCTAGTTAAGTCTGTTAAGTCGTTTATTTTCACGGCACAAACACTGCGTCCAAAATTCTCGAATTTTTCGAGAGTTGTTGCCGCTAAAGCTTCGATACAATACTCTACTTTGTGACTTTGTTTAGACAACGCTACAGCGAGAAATACAATGAAGGTAAATCTAAACAGAATTTCAACACTCATCTGAAATGGTTTTGTTATTCTTCATTTCCGCTACAAATACTTACTGAAGATATCACACTGATTGTAGGTGCTTAACAGATCTATATAAAGTAATTCTCTTACATAGCTTAAGATCCAATCCACGAATATTTCCACAAAAGCATCATATTCTTGATGTCTGATATGTTAGCTTTTTTTGTAACTTATGTATTTTAGATAAGCGTTTTTTCTTAAAGACGTGACAGAATTATTATAGACCGCCTTGTTGAGTTCAAAGATAAAATTTTATTAAACTCAGTTTTACCATATGGACTTGTTGACACAATAATTAAACCATTAGTTTCAAAGTCATTGCATATATTCTCATTTTGGAAAAGTTATTTTGATGTGCAAATGCCAACTATTACTAACATTAAAACCTTTAATAAAACTTGCAACTAAAAGTACAAAACAAAATCATTTTGAGCTACAAAGATTGTTTTATTATGCCACTCAAATTGCCTAAACTTTACCAAAAACCTGGAAATAAATATTTTCTTATCAGCAGTAGTCGTAGATGAATGAAAGCAAGCACAAACAAAAGACTAGACTTGCGATAATAAATCACCATTTCGTCTGAACAGTAAGTCGGACGTAGATTAAACTCGTGTTCTAAAAACGAATGTGTTTTGACATTTTTTCATTCACACCTGGCTATAAAAAGATTGTTTAATAAGAAATACAACATTTAAAAGTTTTATCGACATCAAGTATAGCCAACTGGTAGCCTTATGGTAGAGCGCTCGCTGCCAGTGCGGAAGGTCTTGGGTTCAAACCCCGCCCGAGTCATGCCAGAGAGTATAAAAGTGTGTATCTATCTTTTCTGCTAAGCGCTCAGCATGAGAATAGGATTGATATCTTAGGCGGTTGTCTAGTTGAGCGATTGCTGTGCTTGCACGACTTTCGTAGCTCAGATGGGAGCTTTAAATGCAATAGGCCCCCTTTGCTGGACTCTCTTGGAAAGCAGTGCCAATGGGAACTAAAGAGCCTATGCTGGGTGAATAATAATAATAATAATAATAATAATAATAATAATAATAATAATAATAAAAATAATAGCTTTGGATGTTTTGAGAGGGTGAAGGAAATTCAGTTTTTAGTTAGACAGAACAGAAAAGGATGGGTTTAGAATATCATTTAAATTGTCAAAACCTTACAACTTTTTTACTAATCGATTCTAGCCTCCTTTTCATACTGAGGTCGTATTTAATAAATTCAAGTAAAAAAGCTGGTTGTCTACTTAGTATATTATTTTGAATTAAACAGAATCTATTAAATTTTGCTATAAATTTTTTATGACTTGTTAACAAAAGAAAGAAAAACATGTTAAAAAAAGGAAGAACAAACACCGTACGACGGCACATCAAATGAAATAGAAAATCAGTTCCGGGAATATGTTCTCTTTCACTACAGCAATTTTAAATAAGTACCGCCGGGTTTTTTTTAAAGGGTTTTCGACAAGGATGATTTTATGCGGGTCCTTTTTTGAGTTTAACGTCAAAAGCTTGTAATATAAACATTTAAAGATAATCATCATAAAACATCTTGAAACTAATAAACTAGCTTTTTTATAAGTTTATAAATTTATAATATATTCGGTTTTATTACTATTTTTTACTGCTAAAAAAAGCTCTTGTTATTATGTCCTATTCTGTTGTTGTGTTCAGCAGTTATTGCGCGTGATAGCACGCACGCTTCCTCACCTTTTCAAATTTTGCGCAGCGAGAATTTTATTGTGTTTCCATCACTGCGCCTGTTTTTAAGATAACGCAGGTCGGGTAAACAAGACCGAGCAGGAGCGAGACCGGGCGGGAGACAATTTGATGGGGCAGATTAAGGCGGTTTCCATGCACCAACTTTTTGGGCGCAGTCTTAAAGAGCGCTGTGACTTTTAAACTACGCATACGCATTATTGAAATATTTACCCTGAGCTAGAGCTTTTGTATGAAAGCTCTGCTGCCTTCACGCTACATTTTGCGTTTCAACAGCCAATTAAAACTAACCTCGTCCCCAGGGCATCTTTTTTTTGGGAGATCAATACGGCGATACCCACATGGCCGAGGTTGGTTCGATATGAAACCTGATTGGCGCGGATATGTCGCATAATTATTGCGTCGCACAAAGCATTTTAGAGGGACGGCGAGTCTTTGACGAACAAAAGAAAGCTGTTCGTATTAAAATGGCGGAGGAGCTGTGGCATATTTCTTTTTTCAAACTAAAACATTTAATAAAAAGCATTACTAAGACACTTTATAGCAGCCTCGTTCCCAGGGCATTTTGCGTTGTTGATAAGTTCAATAACGACTCAGGGGCCACAAGACCCTGGGGACGAGGTTGACTATATAGTGATCCAGTAGGTTAATAGTAGTTAACTAGGATAGTTAGGTTAACCTTCATAGCCATTTTATTATTAAACACATTTATCCGCCCTAATTCCAAAACATTTATAGTGAATATATAAAGTTATATATTCGACTGATAGCCTTGTGGTAGAGCGTTCGCTTTCAGTGCGGGAGGTCTTGGGTTCAAACCCCGGCCGAGTCATGCCAGAGACTATAAAAGTGTGAATCTATCCTTTCTGCTTAGCGCTCAGCATGAGCATAGGATTGATATCTTAGGCGGTTGTCTAGTTGAGCGATTGATGTGCTTGCACGACTTTCGTAGCTCAAATGGGAGCTTTAAATGCGCTAGGACCCCCTTCGCAGGACCCTCGTTGATAGCAGTACCAATAGGAACTGAAGAGGCTATCCTGGGTAAATAAAAAAAAAATAATAATAATAATAATAATTGTCTTGAAACTTGTTTGGAGTTCTTTAAGACCAATCTGATAAATATTAATTATAAATGTTTTATATAGGCATTTTGAGGAAGAGTAAAAGCATTGAGCAAATAATAAAAAAGAAATTTTTGGTAAATTTTTCTTGCTAGGCCTATAGATGGATTCCAACGTGACGTCATTTGTTTACTTTTTCCACGGTAATCTTTACAGTTTTGTTTAGAATGACATTTTAAAAGCATCAGGAAAAGAAAAAGCAGAATTTATCGATGTAAACAAAAAACAGCCAAATGGAAATGGTTTCGGCACTGGGCGCAAAATATTGTTGTATGGAAACCGACCTTTATTAGATTGAAAGTGTACAAGGACGGTACGAATTTTGCAGGAATCGAGCCAACTGTCAGTCCCATGTAACTTGTGATTCTTGTTTTAATTTTCTTCTACTTCTATTTTTCAACAGAATTATTTCCGTCGGCATTGTCTCCTCCGGTAACTCCCTACTAGATAAAGCTCGAATAATAAAACTTAGAAATGCTGGCAGTACTAGCTAAAAAGCAATCAATTGCCACAAATATTTTGTTTATTTTTGGGTAATGATGTAAAATTACCTTTCTATACCTTATCTAGAGCGAAAATTATTAAATATAGACTGATGAGGTTGAAAATGTTTGCACTCTTTTGTTTTCGTTCCAATTTTTTTTGCGTGTCCATTTTTTGTGCGCCTATTTATTGTGTGCTCCCGTCATTATTTTAATGTACTTTGCATTGATACAAACGCCAAAGATACACTTTAAATTTTGATTTTTACAAGGCTACTAACGCAACTATGATTTTGATGCAAACAACCTCAAGTTTTGAATAATTTTTTACAATGTGAATGCCATGATAGCAGCGGAAATCCCTCACGAAACAATAAGCATGGATACGTGATCTGACAGCAAGAAGTAAAAACTCGGCGGTGTCATGTAAACAAAAAATACATGCCAAAACAGTGAGAAAAAAATTTACGTCATACAAAAAAACTTTGCATATTAAATATACGAATGGGTAAATAAAGATTTTTATGGAGGTTTTTTATTTTCGTTGTCAATAAAACTAGTCTCTCGCCACGTGACCACACTCGCGCCTTTTGTTGTTCTCGTGGGTAACGCGTATTGTTTAGGTTCTGTAGATAAGACAGTCGTATACAGAGAAATTATAAGCTTCGGGCGACTTGAATAGCTGTTGTTTGAGTTTGTTTCTTTCTCGCAAATGAGTCTCTTATGAAATCTGTTCATCACGCACGCTGTGAAGAGTTATCTTCATGACACGTGCAAGTCATTCTCAGGAGCCTAATTTCGCACCCTCTGTTGCTTCGATGCTTTTTTAAACAATTTTCTAAAAGAGAGTATCTCTTACAGCTACGTAAAAGAGTTACCCGGGCGGAAATAATGTTTAGTAATAAAGTCACTTCAAAATCGTATTTAAACCCGTGTTGCAACAACGTATGTTATAAACGACACAATCATGCGGACAGCAAGTAAGTTCTGTTATTGTTGTGAGTATGTTACCGATTGAAAATAGCTTCTGGTTCACTCTTCGTCGACTTTATATTAATAAAAACATTTCTGTAAGAGCCAAAAAATTTATTTTACCTCAAAAATATGTTTCGCAAGATCAAAGCAATTTGTTGTGGTTGATCTTATTTTACCACTATTATTACAATGTTTTTTCGTGTTTAGGCATAACTTGTGTTCTGGTTGTTGCGTTGTCGCTTGTTCATTGTAACAGAATATATCGCGACCCTGCTCTGATTCAACGCATACCAAAACATGTTAGGGACTCCATCGACGCGGTTGTAGAGGAAAGAGTAAGACGCGCCGTTTCCACACATTTTGGCGATGAAGATGATGATTATTTTGTGAAAAACAGACAAAAAGCTTTAAATGACGTGCTGGAACGAGAAAGACGGGACGGTATCGTAGTTTTTACAAGAAATGCTTTTTTTTTACACTTCCTGCATTCATCAGATAAGGTTAAAGACATGCAGAAAAAATAATTATGCGGCTCTGATTAACATAAAGGGTGTAATGTAACATTTCGCGGTCAAGCAACGGATAAACAAAGGAAAATTATATTTTAACTTTGTAGGTTATTATTTTTTAGTTGACAATTCCACAAGTAATTCCACAGCAGAAGCCATCTATTCACCATGGACTGACTTTGGATCATGCACGGCTAAATGTGGTGGCGGTGTGCAAGTTCGCAGTCGCACCTGTCTCTATGGTAACTGTACTTCTTCAAATTCAGAAGTCCGAGAGTGTGGCACACTACCATGTGTATCAGGTATGTTCATTCTCCTATAGCAGATGTTAAAAATTATTCTCGTAGAAGGTCAGTTTTCTCGCATGTTTTGTTCTACACTGTTTTGCAGGTACGTACGTCCTGACCAGCATAACTGCACTATCGCGTATTCCAATGGAAGGAGCAAAATCGTTCAAGATATTTCGTATTAAAGGTTTAAGATTCTTTGGTTACATAACTGCAAGCCTATTAACAATTTCAAAATGGAACCCATTAACAAACGTATTTGAATTCCATCAAAGTATTCCTGTCACTCAAGGAATTTCCTTCGACCTTATGTCAACATATCCTCGTTTCTATCTTGTTGTTATTGAAAAAGCAATTTCCATATTTCCTGGTCGATTTTCCAAAATGTATTACTATAATCCCATACTAACGAAATTTGATGCGACTCAAGCTATTTCATTTGATGTCTGGAATCCATCCGCTGTAAAAACATTCGATGTGTTTGGAAAACCTTTCATGGCATTGGTTAACTACGAAACAAAAGGTGCGTAGTCTTTTAATCTATCTACTCTAGACATCGCATCAAGGCAAAATTTGTTGCCTGGCAATTATCTACTTTTTTAGTGTCCACAGATTATGGATTCGATAAAGAGGCGTTGATTTGCGATGGACAATCAAGAACGGTCTCTTGTCCAACTGGAACCATCATTTCGATAAAGAAAACCTTTTATGGTCGTGTGTCTGCATGGGAATGTGCTGCCAACATGGACTTTCTACTAGTAGCTAACCAATACTATAACTGGTGTGTCATTCCGGGGGTAAAAGAAAGAATCTCGCAGCTATGTGATAACAAAGAATCATGTTTATTAACTGCACAATCCAGCCTCCTCACCAATTTGGATTCTTGTTTACAAACGAACAAATATTTAAAAATCAGTTATTCGTGCGGACGTAAGTTACTCTCGAAACTGTTCCGCGCGTGTTTGTTTATATTTATTTTTCAATCCTTAGGCATTTATCTGTTCTAGGCGTTTCGTACATGGGTGCTCCAATCTTCTATCGCTGGGATGGTATTGGTTTATCACTAGTATCTGGAGAGAAATTAGTGACGTATGGAGCAAAGGATGTTGAAGCCTTCTCTATCCACAATCAAAATTATGTGGCAGTAGCTAACTATATAAACGATCAGAAAAGTCATCATTTGGATTCTGAAGTGTATGTTTACAACTTGCATAGTGGAAGGTACGTAAAAATAACACTTTTTTACGTCGCAATTTCAGATAAGCTGCATGAAAAACTAATCACCTATTTGCAGGTTTCAGAGTCTTCAAAGGATTCGCACTGATGGTGCTGTGGATTGGGAATTCTTCAAAGTAGGTGAAGGTTTGGCACAGGAATACTTTTTAGCTGTGGCAAACCACGTGAAAGTCCTACCCAATGGTATTACTACTTTCGAAGTCGAATCTGTTATCTATAAATGGAACTGGAATTTATTCGTACCTTTCCAATGCTTTAAAACATACGGTGCAGTAAAGTGGACAGCTATCACAGGTTAGCAACTTGTAATTTGAATTTTACGATACATCGAATTGATTTTATTCTCAGCCAAAACAACCGGGTTTCATTTTTAGGTATAAACGGAGAGTTTATTTTGACCATTGTCAACAAGTATGGCAACACAACATTCTATGCCTACGACGGCTGGAGATTCTACCAAACTAAGATTCAGCCGATGGACCCGATTTTCAAGAACGCTCAATCTCTTCAAAGCTTTCTACAACACGATCAAACCATGTTAATAGTTCAAAACGAAGCTGTCAACGCATCTAATACTTACCAAATAAGTTTCATGCAAACCTTTCCAAAATACGAATTACTGGAAGAAACATTGCTGGCAGTTGAAAAATTAAATCGCACTGTATACGAAGAACTTATACCACAAGTAAAAGCTTTCAATGTTACTTATGAAGCTGTGAAAGAGGATATTGTTTTTGTTGACCAAGATTTTAACATTACAGGTAAATTGCCATGGTTTTAAACTATTTTTTTTTGTGTGCAAGTGTAACATTTTTCTTCACAAACTTTTTAGATCATAAGCTCTTCCGTACACTCAGCGTGGACAACACCACATACGTTCAAACAGCCACAGTCGAGGAAGTAAATCTGTCGCCTGCAGAGCTGGATTTAAAAAGGCGTCAGGATATAGTCGCATTCTTGATAGAAAAGCATAGAACTGATGTCGTGGTTGCCAATTCGCTTTTAAATCGCACAGTTACGATTTCGACTGACCAGGTTATCAGTTCTGTTAAAACCTTTGTTAACGTTTCTGCATCGACCCTCAATCTTTCTGGTGCTATTAATATAAATGGTACACTCAATGATGTTAATCTCTCTGAACTTAATGACAATGCATTGTACATTAACGAAAATGCGACTATTACAGCAAAGTTTACCTTTAACGAAAGCACAGTTCTAAAGAGGGATTTGATGGTCACTGGTTTACTAAACGACATTAACCCTAATGAAGTCATCACTATTGATCGTGATGAACTTATTGTTGGCTATAAAACCTTTCAAGGAGCTAATTTTATCAGTCGCACAAAAGTGCCAGATCTCACCGTGGATGGATTTGTGAATGGGATGCAGCTAGATCAATTCTTCACTGTTACAGGAAACCAAACTATAGATGTTCCGTTCACCTTCAACAATACAGTGATAGTTCGTGGTAACGCTGAAGTGACGACCACTGTCAATAAGATGGATCTATCAACTGTGGCTTCAGATGCAGTATTAATTAACGAAGAAAACGCTACCATATCTGCAGAAAAGTACTTTAAACATGCAGATTTTACTGGCAATCTGGACATGAAACCATTAGCAACCATCAATGCCATAGATGTGTCAGAAATTAATAAGCATGGCATTCATCTTGGTGCCGATGATATCATTAACTCATCTCTTGTGTTTATGTCGAATGTCAGCTTTTTGGGACCAGTCACAGTTCAAGGCAGTGTCAACAACGATAGCGTGCATGATGTCGTTTATTTAAATGTTCCTGGTATCATCACTGGTAAGAAGCATTTTGAAAATGATTTGAAGTTAAAAGCCCCACTTACTGTTGATGGTACGGTGAACAACGTCAACATTTCAGGTAGAGTTGCAATTTTACCATACTTGTTCAACAAAAATTATTTTACTCCTTTTGTATCTGTAAAATATGCATTAGTATACATGTCTTTTAGGAGACGTATTGGATCGAATTAATAGCCAGACAATAACAGGCGTAAAGACTTTCACCTCTGACGTAACAATCAAGGGTGATTTGCAAACAACAGGTTTAGTGGATAATGTGGATGTTTCTGAAGCATACGCTGACTCAATCTTGATGAACACAACACAAAATATTACAGGTTATAAACAAATCAACAACTTAACAGTATCAACATTAGATATCAAGATGTGTGACTATGATTGCGCCTTACTGGACGTACTAACTAAACTGAAATATCAAACTGCTCGAAACGGAAGTGTTGTGGTTATTAACGGAACAAAAACTTTTGTCAATGGGATGACGGTAAATGCTGATATTAATGTAGATGGTATGGTCAATGGTATTAAACTTCCTGCAGATTTGCTCCTCCAAGGAGGTAACAAGACTCTGTCTGGCTACAACGTGTTTCAAGAAAATGTCACCATCTATGGTCACATAAACCTTACTACGATAAACAACGTTAGTATATCAGACTTGTACGAAACAGCATGGCGAAAAACTGAAAACATCACTTTGACTGGCAACAAAACATTTACTGATGACGTTTATTTTGGCGGAAATTTGGACGTGTACGAAAATATTGACAGTATCAAGTTTGAAGATGTTGTTTTGTCGTCGACCAATCAAACAGTCACTGGTAATAAGACGTTCAAAGCAGACACGTATGTATACGACCTTTCTGTTCACAATATGACAACCTATGGTTTTATCGATGGCGTAAACTTGACCGATTTGAATGAAGAACTAGTTAAGCTGTCGGGCGACGTAATCATAAAAGGAACCAAGGTATTCACAAATGAAGTTTCTTTTGCTGGCAATTGGACCATAGCAGGCTTAATTGACGGTGTCAACATAACAGAATTGGACCAAACCGCTATGCGTTTAGAGGGAGATCAAGTTGTGACTGGATTAAAGGTAAGTTTGGGAACTGGATAATAAGTTGTAAAAGAAATGTAGTTATAGTGTTAGCACTAAATTTTTTTAGACGTTTACATCAAGCGTAGAAGTGGGTGATGAACTGACAGTCTCAGAGTTGGTCGATGGGGTCAATTTAACTGAGCTTTCCCTCTTTGCAATATTGAGAGACGGAGACGAGTACAATGTTACTGGAAATATAACTTTTGATCATGTGACGGTAACAGATAGCATAAAGGTCGATGGTTTGATCAACCAACAAAATCTATCAGAAATTGTAAATGATACTCTTAAAAATTATGGTGACCAGGTTGTTACTGGTAGTCACACTGTTTCTCATCTTCACACGACTCAGAATTTCGATGTTG
Organism: Hydractinia symbiolongicarpus; assembly: GCF_029227915.1. Lineage (NCBI taxonomy): Eukaryota > Metazoa > Cnidaria > Hydrozoa > Anthoathecata > Hydractiniidae > Hydractinia > Hydractinia symbiolongicarpus. The sequence continues at coordinate 3,808,786 of NC_079882.1, read as the reverse complement.
AAGAAACAGTAAACGACATTGAGTTTGCCGAACAAGTGATCCCACTGAATGAAAGTATCGTTGTTACAGGAACCAAGACATTCACAGAGGATATACGTACAAACAACATAGATGTGGATTACATAAATGGCATTAATCTGCAAAATTTTTCCAGGCGTGTTTTAAAAGTAAATGAAGATGCAAACATAACAGGTTACTTCACTTTTAACTCGGAATTATCACTCGATAATAACCTTACCGTCAATGGCCTTATTAATACCGTCAACATCACCGACATCGTTTCGACGACGCTTACAAAACACGGCGATCAAACAGTTTTCGTCCCCACAGTGTTTACCAACGTCATATTTGCGAACGACATCGTCAACAGCGATTCATTCAACGGTATCAATCTAACAGAGTTCAGCAAAAACGTATTTTACAAATGTTACGGTAAGAACGGAAACATCTCTGCTAATTACACCTTCCATGATGTTGTTCTTGAAGGTGGACTTGACACTGAAGACTTAACTGTGAGTGGCCTCATAAACAACCTGGATCTGCATCAGCTGCAGCAGGAGATTGTAACAATTTATGGAAGACACAATATTACTGGCAAGAAACGCGTCTTAGGCTTTCTATCAACTGTTAACCTGGACGCTGACACTATAAATGGCTACAAAGTTCCAGATGATTTTATCTTGCTTACTCGAAACGAAACCATCACTGGCAAGAAAATATTTTCGGATGACTTATCGGTATTGAATGACGTGACTATAGCAGATGGGAAAACCGTCAATGGATACGATCTATCTGAGTTTAAACACAATATTGTTCTGCTCAACGATAGTGATACGGTGGTTTCGCCAGTTGAGTTTTTGAACACAACCGTTGTGGCTAAAAATTTGATCGTTTCAACAATCAACTCAGTTAACATCTCAGCAAGTAAACTGCTTCTGTCAAACGGAAATCAGACTGTAGTTGGTAGCAAAACCTTCCTCGCTGTTCATTCTGAGAAAGATATAATCAGCGCAAACGACGTGCAGGGTTTTGACTTGCACAAGATGGAAACCGAAACTGTACTTTCTGGACGTCAAAATACAATTTCTGGCAAGAAAACGATAGTGGGTAATGTCACTGTTACAGGTAAGAAACTGGATCCTTAAATGCAAAAATATCAAATTACAAAATATGGCAATATCAGTTTTACATTTCAGGTAATGTGGAAACCAACTTCGTGGATGACGCTAATGTAACAACGTTATTTTCTGGTTTCAACAAAATATCTAACTTCTTAGACCGAGATTTAGTGCATTTAAACAAAACAATTGCTTTGCACAAGAAGATTATTTCGCAACTCTCTGACTCCATTGACAACATTCATCAAAATATCGAATACTTCACTGAGGAACAACGAATTTTTTTACCATATATTTCAATTTCCATGGACGTGTTGGTTGATCAAAACAAAACGTGGCTTGCAATTCCAGCACTGAGTGACGTTGATGGTCGTTCTTGCACAAATTCAAGCGTTTACACCAAAGCATATGATGGCAATTTCACTATCCACACGGTTGTAAGTACCTCTCCGTATATTTACACACCACACGTCTTCAATCAGAAATTAACAACGTATTCCTTCTTCAGGTCTTAGGCAATGCTGTCACAAATGTCAAGCTTATCAAGAAGAATGGCTTGTATCTGGTGTCTTCTTCCAATAAAATCAACGACGGTTGCTTTCCAACACTCCCCGTAGCAAACGAACTTAGCATGACATATCAATACAACAACAACACGAATACATTCGATCAATTGACACAAGTCAATACGAGTAAAGCTGCGTTCGTGAATACTTTCATGAAAGGAGACGACACCCTGATGCTGTACACTAACACGTACAACAAGAAAAATCATTCGACATGCGTCAACCAATCGTTATATTTATTTGAAACGAATACTTACACTTGGTCAGCATCAGTACCTGCTTGTGACGTCATCAAATCCATTGTTATTGACAACAGCGCTGAAGTTACCACTATTGCCATATTGCGAAGGAGTTTTGTAGTGGAAATTTATAACATCTACACTAATTCTACACAGCATCTGAAACAAACCATACCTACATTTTCTGCTTCTGACGTGACACTGTTTTCTACGTCTTTCGGAACATTCCTCGCCATAGCCAACACGTACCAAACGAGCACAGAAGCCTTGGCTACATCCTATTCTGTCCCTGTTTCTGTATACAGGTAAATGTTTTTACCAAGAAAGCACAACTCGTTAAAAGCTGTTTATTTGTATCCGCGTTTTTATTTCTAGTAAAACATCGGACGGCATGTTCACACACTATCAAGATATTGACGTAGCATCAGCCATTCGTGTAAAATCTTTCGAATTAGGTGTATACAGTTATTTAGCTATTGCGAAGTACAACCAGGAAATTTTGATATTAAAGGTATTTCAACCCAGTACTTTTCAACCAAATGTATCACGCAATTGCTACTAATTATCCATTTCTTTTTATTTAGCACAAAGGTATCGGAAAATGGGTAACAGAATTGACCATACCAATTCAAGGTTTAGGCGGCATCAAAGATTTTAAATTATGGAAGGCATTTGATGACGTGTATTTAGCTGTCTTGTCCAACGACCAGTGGATTGAAAAATTTCCATCCAAAGTACGAGTTATGAAGGCTGTCCTTTCGACTGCTGTTGAAGGAAGTGTCGTGAAAGAGAAATTACAACAATAAATATAAAATTATTTATAATTATACGAAAATTATTAAATGTGATGTAGATAGAATATGTAAAAAAATATATACATAAAAAATTTTTCAAAAAAATACACCAATTTGATTGATTTGAGTTCGTAATTTAGAAGAAAAGTAAGAAATTTGGCCAGGCTTACGTCCAGCTTGCAGAAGATTGTGCTTCATTTTACCATTCCTATTTCTGTCCACCCTCGCTCCAGCTTTTAACTTTGCGCTCAGAATTCTTATTTTCACACGATTCTTATTTTTCGGCTATTTTTAGCTATGAGTCAGCATCAATGCAACCCTGTTTTTTTTGTTACCTGAGCGAAGCGAATACGTTAATATTGCTATTGTGCGAAATATACGCGAAAAGTACGAATAAGGTATGTATGCTGTTTAACGAACAAATACAAAAGTTCAGTTTTAAAATACATGCGAGTCTTTGTAATATCAGCTATACAGAATAACCATAGTTTTCAGCATTACATTTGTCTTTAGACATTTTTAGCTTACAAGGGTCGAATCGCTTACACAATTACCTTTCCCATGTCTTTTCCACCTTGTGTACATAGCTACTACAGAGCCTAGCCTTTCAGTCTTATATTTACGAAGGTAAAATAATACGGCCTAAAGATTGCTTATTTACGAAGGTAAAATAATACGGCCTAAAGATTGCTTAGTCTTAGTCTTAATTTAACGCCCGATTAGCAGCGCCTGCTTAGTTACCAGTTCCCCTGATGGCGTATCAAATAAGTGTGGGTAACATCACAATAAAGATCCTTCATCGATATTCTTGTTGCTGTCGTTGTACATGGCAAGCAATTTTAAAATTCTTCTCGCATACTCAAATATTTTTTCCTAAGAGTTTATTAGCCAGTGCCTAATGGGATGATTTGCCTTGGCCTTTATAGATTAAAACAATGTAAACATTCTTGGTACAGGGAATGTAATGCACTTTATTCCACTTAATTGTGAAAAACTAAATTCCTAGCTAGCAATCGAACAGAGGTAGGTAATGAAAACAATTCTTTACGCTAGGAAAGAAGTGTATCACCGAAGCTGGATTTCAAAACTGTGTACCTACAAATTAGCATTAAAACGTGTTTTATTTTTGTTTGATGTTGGAAATATTGATGACATCGGTTCACCCATTAGCTCACTCTGTTTCAGTGTTCACCATCTGAAAAAAACTAAATTCTTTGTTTGCACAAAACTAAAATACAAAACTATGTTCTATGAGTTTTGAAAAAAGGTATCATGAGTGAAAGAGGATGAAAAATTTATAAATAGAAAAATAGAAAAGGAGAACAAAATAAATTATGCAATGGCATTAATTTGATGACCAGTGAATATATGCAAGTATAAAGAAAACGAACTTTGTCTTACCATCAGACGAACTTTGTCTTACCATCATATACCTTTGGAAACAATCGTCAGTAAGATGTTACGAGCAGATGTAAAACCGAGAATCTTTTGGTAAGGTTTTTCTAATCGCATGTAACCATTTTTACGAAGTACGCTGTTCTTTTTTGTTGTTATGTTATTGAACTGAGCCCTTGTATATAATATACAAACTTGTTTATAGCTAAGTACGGAATAAAAATATAGCTATATATACACATGTATGGTTCCGTTACTTCTAAATTCAGCTAAAAGTCAGCAGGATTCTCTGGTGTTATTTCAACTTCACATTATACTTTTAAATGTATCAAAAGACAATCAATACACATTGCAGCATTTTTTTATTGTTCATCGTGTTTTACACAAGAAATTTCAAAGCTTTTTAATTGGTTAAAAAGGAATTAAACACAAAATTATTTTTTGATACGTTGTTACTTTTACCATAAAAAGACGAATTTAAGTAGTTTTACTGTTCCATAACTCTAAAGTAACATAAATACATACTTTATCGCCTCAAAATATGATTATTAATCCCGACCCCTAATGCCGTAAAGAAAGACTGGGACGAACGTGGTTTGTGGCGTTGCAAAATGCAGAAAAGTTCAATTTTATGTAGCGACTGGCTTCTTTGAGCTACGAATTTTTGTTACCGTTGATAATTTTAATAAAATATATCTTATGGTAAATAAGCCAAGTTGTTCATCTTTCAGTTGTACAAGTCGCTCCCTTGTGTGAGCTCTAATCGTCTAGTGTGTTTTTAATGTTATACATCTTGGTTGTTAACAATTCAGTTTTGAGAAAATCCTAGTGAGAAATTGAAAAATGAGCGGTGATGAATTTTACTGTGTTTATTTTATAATTTTAATTTTTTATAAATTTTGCGGAAAAAGGTTTACGCGAATACTATATTTCGTGAAATAAGCCTTTTTTGCGCAAATCCACCAAAATTAGTACGGAGAATGAGGTATCTAGCTATTAATAAAAATTCGTGATAATATTTAAAGAATTTTTTAATTTTACATGCTACGATGAAGGTCCTTGATTGCGACAACTGTTCCTCCAACAAACATATATTTCAATCCTTTCCTGTAGACACTCATAGATTGCATTTGTTCACAATTGTACCCTACGTTCACATCGTTAAACCTAGCCCATTTTTTTAGCGTTCTAACTTTATTCTGTAAGTCCGGTTCCGGACCCTTTTCTTTTCATATAATAGAATCATGGCAATAATATCAAAGTCTAGAGTAGTGTATCAATAGTTTCACCCGATCCGTCTTGTGACGCCCTTCAAAAATTCTTAGTCAATGCTAATAATTAGGCCTGGTCGATTAATGACGTTCTTCAAAAATAACCAGAGGTCGTGTAAATAAATATTTGGTTCCGACATGTGCTGAGACGACAATTTAAATTATCTATCTCTTATTTTTCGAAAGTAGGGTCTGGCCAATCAAAAGCGCACACAATGGCGAAAACACTGGCACTTCTTTTGACGGGGCGTCTTGTCAGTATTTAAAATTGAACTAGTGTAACATCGGATATTTCCGAATTACTTCAAGGATAATGTGCTGCATATACCACGGTGCCAACTTAAAACAAGTCATTATTCAAAGGCACTCTATTCATCAGACTGGAATTGAGTAAATATTGTTACACATTGAAAAATTATAACCATAACACATTCCCTAAAAATTTCGATCACATTGTAACTAACTTATATATGCCTGTCATACTGAATAATTTTTTTACTTTCTTCGATTTTTTACACACTTTAAAATGTTAATTTCTAAATTCATCTCCGAAATCCTTCTATTTCTCACAATTTTCTGCAACCTTCTGCGAATTATAAATTGTAAGAACAAATTTTCAAAGAATATACCAAAAACATATAAACCACTCCATATTCTATATTCCAAGAGATTTTAAATTTTAGAAGAAAGTGAGGACTTCATAATTAAGCTTTTCCTAACAAATACGCCTTGAACTTTTTTTTAAAAAATATTGCAAAATACTTTGGAAAAAAAAATGCATTTTCAGGATAAACATTTTTTGTTTTTTTAGAAATATTTGATATTTTTAGTCTAAAATTAGGGTTCATTAGGAGATTTTAGGAACGTTCACATTTTCTTTAATCATTTACAAGATTATAAGTGTGGCCAACAGATTCACGCATCTATAAATAAATATTTAAGAGCGCTTCCAATAGGGTTATATGATTCCGAAGGTTTATCTCGAATTACGCTAATGTTAGATGAGTATGAAGTCCACTAATATTGGAAAAATTAGTACCTTCGTATCAATGTTAGCTGGTCTATTTTCTTGCCTGTTCCACGAGTTGTGGAAGGAAGGTAGACCACAATAAAAACACGTCATAAATACTGTTAAAATATGCCGGAAAAAAAGAAAAAAACATATTTTGAAAATAGTAAGTACTACATACACACCAATAAAAACTGAAAAATCAAATCAAATTATAAACCCATATAAACAATAAATACGTAGGTTAACGTTAATACACATAATAAATTCCCAGGATTCTCAGTGATTTCGCTATGTTCGTTAGAAATACAAGGTATTAAAGTTCGAGAAGAACAGAGACAAAAAACGTCGAGCATCAATTCCATTAGCTACAGATTCATTAGGATCTAATATGTACGAGATCTACTGCGATGGAATTGATGTCGATATGACTAATAACGAATATGTATTATATACAGCGTACATGAGCTATATCAACAAGTTACATTTTAAAATAAAGTCCTAAAAATTTTCAAGCAATCCAAGTAGGCTATCATCCTCTTACGTAAGGTTTCTACCCTCTTTGAAAGCATGAGTTCTTTCTCCAAATAAACAACCATTTGTCCTAAACAATTCGAAATTATTATCAAAATTGTTTCCTACACGGTGTAAACTTTCGTTAAATATCAATTGCTGTTCGTTAAAGATATCGAAAAAAACATGCTCCACGATGGAGAGAAATTAACTTCACTATATACGACGGAGTTTACACAAGCAAACCAAAGAAGCGGACCTCGTGTAGTTTAGTCATCATTGTCACCTTCGTTTACCCAATCAAGCGACGATAAGGATGTACCGGATGGTTTTAGCGGTTGATTGCTGGCTAAAGCAACCGGAAAACGTTGATGGTAGCGGGCTAACGTGACAAACTTCACAATTACAAGTCGACCTAGAACAGGTAAGCAAAAATAAATAACGCCCGTATAAAGAAAAAACGCCCATATTTGCTTAAAGTCTAAAACATATTTATAATATGTAACTTGTACTAACATTCAATAATTTTAATAAATTCGCACAATAATTTTTGTCGCAAGAATCGCGTAAATTTTGCATTAATCAGATGAACGGAAATATCATTTTAACATTTTTTAATTTCCTGCAAATAATTATTTCGACAATATATTGCGAGTAACAAAAACAAACAAGGGAGTACGCCTACCGTCAAACCAGTTTCCATACATACTTCTGAACGCTTTACCAGCGGAATCGAGACTGTCACATTTTACATACACACAACCCTAGAGAAATACACTTGTTTTAAATAAAATTAAGAATAATTTTTTGCGAATACAGTGAGTCTTAGATACACTCAAGAACAGAATGGAGGTTTTATCAGCGTATGATTACAACCAGACCGCATTTTACTTTCTTACCAACAGTGTGGATGACTTCAATGTCTTTGTTTTTGTTTGAAGTGGAGCCGAAACATTAAGAAATAAAAAGGGTTTCCCTCGACATAACAAAAAAACAACACAGCATGTAAATAATAAAAAGCACGGCCAATTTTTCCCTTCTCACTGCTACTTCTAACTTCTAAGTTTTCTCAATGCTGGTTGACAACAAGAGACAATGCTGGATACGCAATTTAGTTTAGGTAATGCATGGAATGCTTTTATGAAACTCTGTAGACGTTATTAAACTATTTCAATTAGTACTCACAACTCCTAATTTTTGCTTCAACATCGAAGCTTAAAAACGTTTCAAGCTTAACGTTGCATTCATGCTCAACGTGTCCACATAAGGCCAACGTGTAATAGATTAATCAATTCATTTATCATATGTAATATTTTCTGGACTATAGAATTCTCCATTTTAACAACGCATAAAAATTGGGAACCTGTGTGGAAAGAGAAAGTTAAAATACTCCGACATACTTCTTTAGATTGGTCATCCACAAAAATGTGCAAGATCTGCGCCCCATCTTTGTTGCATTTTTCTAAAATTGCATCTGTAACTTTCGTAATCCACACCTTCCCTTTTTCACTACAAGGAAGATGGAGATTATCGGTAGAAAAAAAGAGGAAACAAAGTAGATTCTACCTGTTACAAATATTTTCTTTTAAACACAATTTGATCTCTTTCCCTAAATTTTGTCTCCCCTTTATCTCGACCTTCCCGCATCTGAAACAAATTTTCCACTCCCTACACGAGTTGCAAATAAACAAAAGAGTCCACTGCAAAAAAACCGTTGAAAAATTATTTTATAATAGAAATAATTTTGTCCAATAACAGAACAAATCACCACATTAAAATATTTCGCAAATGTTTATTATTATTTGAAGAAATTATGCGGCGCAGAGTTTCGCTTTCAGTTTAATTTTCAAATAAAATTTCAATCAACCTACTCAGGTCCCTCATGCATGTATCGGATCTTCAAACACGGCGTCGGCGTTACAATTGGCATTCGAACGACTGCCTCAATTTCATCGAAAGCTTAAAAACAACAGGAAAAAATAATATTGACACACGTAGCACGACATAGAGGCGAGGAAATCTTTTTCACTTACCAGGTCCTTGCCAACACTTTGTATTTTCTGACGCAAGCTAAAATAAAGAAAATAATCAAGTCAATGCGAACATCAAACAAGTTAAGGTGAGAAACGCATGAAACAGAAACAGGAGTAAAATTAATCAACACAGCATTGTCTTTCTTCAAATTACGAAATACAACAGCTGGCGCGAAAAACTTGTTCTAAAACTAGCTAAACATTACAAGTTTTTTATACGTTGTCAAATTGCTAACGGTAGAAGCTGAGATTTGGCTTAAAAAGACTACCAGACTACTAAGCATCTTTTTAGGCTAAATATTTAGAAAATTAGGTTGCTACGGTTTAAACTCGGTAACCAACAAAACAGTTAAAAAAATAAAAGTTTTTCAACTTTTTAGCAACTTATGAAAAATGTGTGAACTGACAACGAATGAATCATACGTATAGCTTATTTGTCACTCTTTTCTCCTTCTTCATCTTTGGTGTACTGATCCCAATCCAACGCCACACTTCGTAGTCTTCCCCTGCGATCCTTTGTGTTTCCACGCGAATGCGCGAGTCCGAAGTGTTCAGCAGGTGAACGGCTTTTTGCCAGATTTTCGCCATTTGCTTCCTAAATGAAACGTTACATTCCACTTAATAATCCAGCTTAATGATTAATAAAAAAAAAAAAAATAATAAATAAAAAACAGAGTTAAATTTTTACAAACAAATTTAAAAGCAATCTGTTGCACTTACTGCATAATTCAATGTCTACAGAAATACAAGACAAAGCATAGAGGAGTGTTCCAAAACAAATAATAACACATCTGTTCAAGGATGTAAATAATGTCTCCATTGACGTTAGACGTCTGTCTGGCTTGAAGACAAGGATTTACATCAGAAGACAGATTACAAATTACGCACAAAGAAATCGTTAATCCAAAAGTATCAGCAGAAAAAGATTCAACACAGTAGTGCATAAGATTTCTTAATATCACTGTGTTGAACACGTCATTGCAAACCAAGTTAATTCTTATTTATATAGTCGTCTACTATAAGCTAGATGTTTATTTTAAATAACAATCGAAATAGAAATAAAATTGATTCCTGAATAGTAACAAGTAAAAAAGAGTGGAAGACAGAGGCGGTCGTCAAATCAACTTAATGTATTATATCAAAGTGTTAACAAGGAACAGAGATTAAAATCACAACACATTTCTTGTCTGCAAATTTCTTGTCTGCTATATGGGACACCCCCATATAGCAAACAAGAAATCGTTATGTGTTGGGAATATTACGAAAGTGTTTTTTCACATCTACCGTGATGGCTGTTTGTTATTTCAAATAAATAAGAAGCACTCGTGCTTCTTATTTCGATGCCAGGCTTTAGTACTGTGTCTGATGGCACTGTTTATTCACGAAGAAAAATAAACGCATACTGTAGGCAAAAAAATGTTTTCTTCACCTAAACCATAAGAAAGCAAATTTTATTAATTTATTTGTGGGCTAGCATTTCGAAAACAAATAGGATCTTAATGGTTTCCCTAACATATGGTGTTCGCGAAATAACTTTCAGTATTTGTGTGTGTCCAGCCCTTTTTATTTTAATGTTTACGTTTCTTAAAATGATTTTGGTAAGGCTAAATTTTTTCTCGGTTGTCAAGTATTGACATATTAGTGATGACGACACACCGTAAAGTTAAACCCAACTAAACAAGTGCGTCAAAAAATTTATTTTTGTAAAAAAAAACAGCAACACAACTTGTAAAGTCGACGTTACAACTAACCTCTTAGCAACAGGAATAAGCATGTCTCGTACGTGTGGAATAGGCAAATATGGCGAGATTTCTTTATTCATCACACAGACATCGTGGTGCCGTCTTAAGATATCTACAAATAAACAAACAGATATTCGTTCTTAGTGCAGATTTTACATGCATAATTGACTAAAAATTCTTACCAAAAACTTTTTCTTTATAATCTACTTGTTTAATTTTGTACAGTCTTGTAATGTTTGTAAAAAGGGTAAAATTTAAAAGATCGCGACACAAGTAGATAAGAATACACTTTTACTATCGCTAACAAACATTTATGAGCTGGTGAAAGTTCACTTGTTAATTGTTTGCAGCAGATTTAGAACTTACTGTGAGCTGTTCAACTAGTACTTTTGAACGTTTTTTTTTACCTATCATGCAAAAGTTTCAGCCAATCAAGATTGTTTTTGTTTGTGTCATATGCTTTAATACTTTTCCAAAAAATCTATAATCCAACATGGTAATTGCAGGTGGAACCAACATTAGCAGCAACAATAACAATAATAACAACAAACAACAACAAACAACAACAACAACAAACCTATTATTTTGTCCACAAAAAATAACATTTGTCTTGTCTCCTCATCATCGATTGTCCAGCGTTTCTTCATCAGAAAATAAATACCAAAAGCAAGCACTACGACTGAACAAACAAAGCATGGTAATCAAGCATTAATGAGAAAGGCTGTTCAAACAATTCATACATAGATAACAACAGAAAATTGTGGAAGCCGTACAGCTCAAGTTGCTGTTTTTTTTAGTTAGGTATTTTATAAAAAATTGATCAACTGAGAATAAGCCTTTTAAATGTATACCATATAAATACTCACCACCCAAAAATATTGCAATCCGAAAAAAAATTATTGAAATAGCACTCGTTACACGACACCATAATGATCTATAACTCTGTTTAGAGCTGTAAAGTGTTTTATCTTTATTGAATCTGAAAGAAAAAAAAGTTATTTCAAATTTAATTTCAGTTGAAATAATGTATTCGTACCCGAATACATTATTTAGCATTGAGTACATAAGAAGTGCAGTAGTATTGGTGGAAGGTTAAGATTTGGTTTGTATGCAAGCGTTGCAAAGGTGAGATTATAGAGAATGAAGTATTTTCAGCTTTAATGATGTACAACAGTGGCTCGTTAGAGATAGTTGAGAACTTGTTACTTAGGTGATATGTTGGGCAGTGAAGGGGGTGTTAGAAGAAGTGTTACTTTCAGGACAGGTTCTGCTTAGAAAAAGTTCAGAGAGTTACTTCCTTTGTTGACTAGCAGAGTCTTCTCAATTGAGGTAAAGGGTAGGTTGTATGAGGCCTGTGTAAGAAGTGTTATGTTGTACGGTAGTGAGACATGGGCAGTGAAGCAGGAAGATCTTGACCGTTTAGAAAGGAATGATATGAGAATGGTTAGGTGGATGTGTAACGCCAGTCTGAGAGACAGAAAGAGTTCAAATGAGCTAAAAAGCAGGCTAAGTATCCGTAGAATTAAAGATGTTATCCAGATAAGAAGATTAAATTGGCTGAGGCATTTGGAAAGAATGGAGGAGGATAATTCGGTAAGAAAGTGTAGACCCTTGATAGTTCCTGGGGAAAAGCCCAGAGGCAGACCATGAAAGACTTGGCAGGAGGTTATAAGGACAGACTTGATACAGAGGAAGTTGAGTTTAGATCTAACACAGTCTGGATCAGATTCGAAGAGGGTCATTAATATACCCCGTCCAACCCATGCTAGCATGGAAAACAGACGTTAAGCCGAGAATGATGTCTTAATGACTAAAATTTTAGTTATTCCATTGCAGATTACAGTGCAAAAATAATAAGAATCTGAACATTTAAAACATTAAAAAAAGGTAGAGAATTAAGTGTTTGTTAACTGTCAGTCAACAAAAACATATGTAAAAGCCTCATAAAATTTGGTTTCCCTCATTTTCTTAAAATATGTAAACAAATTTGGTGGACTTATTAGAGTATCGTAGGAGAGTAACAATTAAGTAACATTTGGCCTTAGAACAAATTGACAGCACAGAAGAAACAGTGTAATCGAATACTTACTCAAAATAGTCAGTGTAATTTTTTCTGATTAATGACAATGTATTTGTGACAACATTTAGTTCTAGCTAAAACCAAAACAAAAAAACGTATAAAAGATTTGCACAAAAAATCTGTATCAATAGGTATAAAAACATGTGTGGTACCTTCTCTTTTTCAAAGCAAGATTCTGCACTTCTATTTAGCTTTTCTACTCCAAGCCACTTGTCTGCAGTGTACCCACATTCATGTGAACCTTAAAAGAGCAAGTTATGTAGATAATATTTCACTGTTTGATACTTAGTTTCAAGAAGAACCTATTAAATTATCACTTCAATGGAAGTGTGATCCAATTTTGTACAAATTAAAAATAAAGCAAAACAATTTAATACATCAGTTTCCTTTTCCACAATAGTGGTCATAAAATATTTTGAGACTGCACATTTTAAGGTATATATTTCTATTTTTAGATTTAGACATTTTGAACTTGACAATGTTAACAGTGGACTTAGAATCCTGCATTATTCGATTAGATCCTAATTCTCAAACTGTTTTAATTGTTGCTGACATCACCATGATCATTTTCATTAGGAAAATTTTAGGTTTTTGTGTGTCTGACGTGAATTTTTCTCTCACATGGCTATGTTAGTGAGACTAATTGCTAGATTTTTTTTGCATTTTTTTTCTCTTGCCTGCAGTATCTAAAAATAATATTCATTTTGGCATGATTGTTAATGAATAGTCACATAAACACCTAAATTTTAGAGAGCTTTGAGAAAAAAATTTTATAACTACGAAAAGAAAGGCTGAATTCTGAAGTTGTGTTCTTACTGCAAAGAACAAAACAAATCAGGCATAAAAGCCATACAAAATAAGAACATCCAGCTTCAGGTCAGATTTTATTGTTTTTTTTAAGAAAACCTGTGTAGCAGGTTTTAAATGCTTTTCACCTGCATTATTCATTTGCAAAAGTAACACTTTTGCAGAATGCCAGCTGCTGAGTACTGACCATTTATTGGTTTTAGTCATTTAAAAAATGAGAAAAAAAATGTTACTGTCTCAATAATTCTAGTAAAGTACAAGAATTGTGTGTTATGGACTAAAAAAAATAGAAAAGTCTACATTCAATATTTCTTTTGCATAAAAGCCATTTAATAAAAATTTGATAAAAACAATAATTAAAAAACATTCATCACTTTTGTCATTGCTTCTTTCACTCCCTTACACGCTTACTCCCTTTAACCCTATAGATCTGTTGGGACCAGAAAGGATTTAAGTTAATAACCCTTTTTTACCATGCTGCTTGGTTATGATACTTACTAAGTTCTCATAATTATCTAATTAGCCACCTGTATACTATATATTTATGTCCTATATCTCTTAGAGCTTTAGATATTGGCTATAACTTTAAACTACCCCTAAAAATCTCTATCAAATCCTTATAATTGGGGAAAATATAATAACTTAAGTTAGAAAAAACCTTAGGACTTGAAACTTATAAGAAAACTTCATCTTGTCTAAGGGGAATCTTTCTGGGAATTCTGGTCACATGATCAACCCAATTACCCGATTTTTTTCGAATTGTACCAAAAAATCAGGAAAAATGGATTTTCAGGCAATTTTTGGCCTTTATTCATGCAACGTATGTACTTTAATTGGAGAAACTTTCGTGAGAGAAACTTTCGCAAATACGTGATTTTTTGCCATTTTCGCAAAAGTGTATCTCTGTTGTAGACATATATTTATTGCTGTGATATTGTTCCTTACATGACGTACTATAAGTGTGCCAAGTTTGATACAATTTTGACAAGCCTGTTAAAAGTTATGAAGATCAGCCCCCCCGTCATAATATGTTTAAAACTAAAATACACCAGACCGAATAGGCTTAATCCCTTTTCCAAAAAAAAAAAAATATGTAAAAATCTCATTCAGTAAATCCTTTTTTATAAGATGTCAGAAATAAAATGTCACGACACTTCAATTGAATTTTCCAAAAAGTTTAAAAAATATATAAAAGTTTACATGAGAGGGCAGAAAGTCTCATTTAATAAAAAAAGTCTGCAAAACCTACCAGCCAAATTGCTTAATTCTTTGTACCAACAATTTAACAGTTGCATAGACTGCTCTTCTAACTCCTGAAAATTACGAAAAATGTATGCAACCAAACAACAGCAACAACACTAAAAAATCCTCCAAAAATTTTAAACATTTTAGCTTAATTTTTTATGTTGTACACTGTCATTTTAATTAATTTAAAGATGCATTTAGAAATTAATTTTTAATGCCAAAGTTTACAGTAACAAATCAAAATCGTGTCAGCAATATATGATTTATTGTTTTTAAAGGTCTCAAACTCAAACCTCTTTTTTAAAACCTTCGCAACATCTTTTAAAGGCCATACCCAAGGATTCTTTTTGGGGGATTGATACGCAAATAGATAACAGAGTTTATTTTTTTAACACATTTATAAATTATCTAGCATTTTTCTATGTTAAAGATCTGTTTTTAAATATTTCCATTCAACTATACAAAAATATTTCCATTCAGTTTTCCAAATGAAATTTTTGCTCATTAGTGTAAACATTTAATTCCAAATGAAACCAGGTGAATAACTTATGAACTTGCAAATGTTATGAAGTGTCTTTTTATTACCTATAAAAACATTGAACTGATTGTTTTTTCGTTCAATGTGATCCTATAAAATTTTCTATTATAAGTATCAGTCCCAAAAGAGTCCTTGAAAGGGCTTAATAGTGTTATGTTTTTGCCAGGTCTATATATATAGGATATAGGCATATACACAGTTTTAGTTAATCAGTCCTTCTTTATTTCACAACTTGTTTATCGTTGCACTTCAGTAAAATTTGCTACACAAAAATACTGAAGGTTCAACAAGAATTTGTCCACAGTTATAATAAAGAGTAATATTTAAACATACCTTTTTTTTAACAGCGCCTAAAAATATTTTTGCAAATTAATTGAAATGCTATCACATGTTATAAAATTAATGCAAGACATGCTGTTGTGAAAAAATAAATACAAAGTAGCAAGTTAAAAATAGTGTTACTAATATTTATCGCATAGTAAATTCAGTAATTTTGCATAGATAGATTCACACTTTTATAACCTCTGGCATGACTCGTCTGGGTTTGAACCCAAGACCTACAAGGCTACCAGTGCATGTTTTATTTAATGTAATATTTTGCACCTTGTATCAACAAGGCTGTATATAGAAAATAAAAGTAAAAATTAAATAAATTATTTAGTACAAATGGGTATACATTCAGTGTGTTTGACATAGTTGAAAATTAAAGTATTTAACTTATGATACTTTAAAATAATGCTTGAGAAATTCATAAATAAGGTGGGCCTGCTTTTGGTGCCCCTTTATCAGAAAGAAAGCTCTAGGAAAATTTTGGAAAGTTATAGGAAGCTATTTGTCAGTTTAGTTCAGCCGCATCTTAAATACTGTGCTCTAGTTTGGAAACCGCTACTTGTAAAAGTTTGAAATAATTTTGGAAATGTTCTGCATTGATTTAGCACTTCCATCTATGAAGTATGTCTTGAACGTGACTAGTCTTATTGCAGATCTACTTCTCATCTCACCATGTTTTTAATCTTTACGACTAGATTATATTTGAGGGATTATTATTATTTTTTAATTTTTAATTTTTTTGTCATTATAGTGATCAGTTATCATTTTTGTTTCCTTTTTATTACCATATGCCAATATCCCCACATGCCAATAATATATATCTCAGTGGACTCCAGTGGAAACAACCATAAAGACTTGGAGGTTATTCTGGGCCAGCCACGTAAAATATATTATTATTATTATTATTATCCAGGATTTTTTCAGGGCCATTGCTTTGAAGAATGGCTTGGAGAATTTTTTTGCCCCCCCAGTGAAAATATTTATTTCTAATTGTGGAAGAGACTGAAAAATGGGATGGTCGCAGAGCTCTGCTTTGGATCGTACTGCCTTTTTCTCACCTATTTTAGTAGAAGTGATCCCTGATCTGGGTTTGTCCTGGATGCCGGCTCTTATCCAACTGTATATATATCTGGGTTTGTCCCGGATGTCGGCTCTTATCCGACTGTGTATATATATATATAGATATATAAAGCTATACCCATGCAATACAAAATCTTGTAAACATTGGTATCATGTCTATATGTATATAGCTAGAGAATTGGTTTATACCTGAAACATGGGTAATAGCTGGAAGGCTGTCTTGGTCATCATTTAAATATAACCCAATCATAAGCATAGCCATTAAACAACTTAAGATAAATATCACTAGAGTTTTGGTGTTAAAAAAACGTTCATAGTTTTCATGAACAAATTCTGCATCTAGCTCTTCATCTTCTTCATCCTCCTGATCTTCATAATTTACTTCGTTGAAAGTATGTCTAACTGCTCTATTAGATGGTGGACTAGGTTTCTTGGCCGAAAATGTATTTCTTATTTGTAGCAAGGACGCATCAATTTCATCCCTGATTTTAGATTCATTAAGATTTTTTCTTGTTGGTGTTGCTCCAGATTCACTTACATATTCCCTTGGCATGGAAAGCCTGTCTGCACTATTTCTTCTCCTATTCACAGATGTAATCAAGCTTTCATGTCCACCATTAGAAGGAAGAGACTGCCTCTTGCTTTGTTTTAATTTAGACTCAGGAAAATCGTCATCGCTAAATTCACTAGAACGGGTGGTAGATTGATAGGAGTTTGAACTTCTATCAATAAGTGTATACGTTCTCTGAGATGACTTTCTTCTACTTGTGACTGAATTTTTTTCAGCTAAAACAGACAATGGAGTTTTATTGGTTGGAATAGATTCCTGCTTCTCTGGAAAACCAATAGGTGAAGTTTGAATTGAACGCCTAGATGTACTCAAAGGAACTTGAGGTTCATCTTCATCACTGGAGAAAGGAGCTAGCTTTTTACTTTTTGCAGTGGATTTCCTTCTGCTTGGTGAAGCTGCGCGCGTTGCAGTACTTTGCCGACTGATAGATGACCTTCTTCTAGTTTTTTTTTCTTTTAATTCTTCTTCCTTCCTGTCTGGAGGACCTAAAAGCTGGAATTTCTCTAGTTTTTTCTCCCATAACCGTCTAGTTGTTTTAGTTATTGGTCCTACGTCCTGACCATAAGATTTTAATTGCTTTCGAAGTTCAGAATCAGTAAGCTGATCAACAGCGGCTGCCATTTTGAATTTTGATAGTGTTTCATGCGCGACTCGCTGGGGTTGTCTCGCCGTCCTACATAAATTTTGCCGCCTTTTGTCTAGACAAATTAATCAGCAGCACAATAACCATTATAATAAGGACATGGATGGACCCATAGAAATTTAGAAAATGATACAAATACCCTCGGTTATAAACTTCACGCACACAACACATTGATCACTTTTTGTAACTTTTGTCTCTCTTTTCCAATATCCTACCTTAACAATTTTTCTATTCTCTAGTGAGTTCTTCTAGCTTGGGAGAAGAGTGCGCTCTGTAGGTTATGTGTGTGCATGTGTTTTTTGATAAAAGTTGCTATTTTACTTTTTGCTTTAGCGTAGAGTTGTACACACATGAAAAATATAATGATTTAAATTTAGCACCAAAGATTTGCATGATTATAGATTTCACATGCATTCTTTTAGGTTTAAGTATCTGCTGCAAGTTTTTCCAGGAAACAACTGGGAAAGTTCAAGGATAAGCATTTGCCTAACCGGAGATATTATTGTAACTGTTAAATACATACTTCATTTCCAGTTCTTATTTTATTCACCCCAATGAGGTCTGAGTTAAGCTAGTGGTTCTGCTAAAAGGACGAACTATGTTTATTAAAAGCTAAATATTTAATATATTCCAAAGAGAATCTAATACTCTACATAAAATTACCAAATAAAGATTATTTGTAAAATACATTATGCAAATAATGAAGATTATAGGCGCACTTAATAACGTAACTATTCAACGACACCCAATATGTAACCCCCCCGATTTAAAATTATCTTATTCATCGGTGGCGCCTAACGGGGTCTTCATTTTCTTTCCATCTGTTCTGCAAGTTTGACAAGACGAAGATATTATGGCTGCCCTCGTTGTTGATCAAAACATAGTCAATGCTACTGGTGATTCTACAGATAATAGTAGTACAGTGATAACCCCTGTGGACGTGGATGATCCTGTAATTTTGAGATGTAATCAGACATTGAAACTCGAAACTGCTATTGAGATTTTAGGCAATACAGATCAACATAAAGTTATCAATAAAGTTCCTGAAAATCCTAAAGGAGGAGACACTTTCCTACTAATACCACACCCAGGTGACGAAGGTAGCTAACCTAGCAATCTATCTACTCAACCTTATTGATTTATAACTATTTTTTATGTTAGTTAATTTTACATTCAAAACTTTTAGGAGGTTTTTTAAAGCTTAGCTAGGCTAGCTTCCTCATGCGACAAAAAATTATATAGTTTCTACATCGACTCATTTTTTGTTCAGATTTCAGACAAGTAACATTCCTAATAATAATAATAATAATAAATATTTAAAGTGGCTAGCCCAGAAAATCACAAAAACCTATAGTTAGTGGATTGTTTCCACTGGGGGCCATTATTCCTTTCGTAAAATTCATACTAATGCTCAAGATAATACAAAGTTTGTCTGTTTATTTAATTAGGCTAACTTTGCATGTGATGTAGTTGAATAGCTATATAAAGAAAACGAAACTACCTAGCTAAAAATAAGAGGGTGCCGATAAGCCGCAGACGACCACATATATAAGGGCGAGTGCGGGCGACTTTTTAAATTAAATTGACGGTTGTCATCCAAAACCGCCCACACTTTTCTGAATTTTCTGGAGCATTCACAAAATGCAATTCCTTGAAACATAACATGCAGACGACAGTTGGAAGAAGGCGCTTTTTTCGGACATTATTTGGGTCTATGCGGGTTTTTTCGGGCAAATACTTTAATTTTTTTACAACACGGAATTTGTCCGAAAACGCCTGCACTTTTTACGGCTCATCGGCAGTGACACCTGCATATTAGCCTAATTCTCGTAAATAAGCTAGTAGCTCAATTAGGAGACTTTTTATAGCTTATATGACAAGAAAAGCCTATTCAGGCTATAAAACCTTTGGTCAACATAATCTTTGTTGGTCGTGCCATTTTTTTCTGTGCTTAATTGAAGACTAAGTCAATTTCAATTTATTTATTTGCCATGGAAAAGTTGAAATTACAGTAGGTATAATCCCTTATATAAATAGTCACATATAGTTATATTCAATGGCTAGGGACCAACACCATAGCGAAGCTAATAGTAACGTGAAGTCCACCATATGGGAGAGTAACAAGGGTGAAGTGTATAGGGAGGGAAAATACTATTCCATTTTCCCCATACAAACCAAAAGGGTAAAAATAATAATAATAATAGGACGAAGAAAATTGACACACACACACACACACACTTTAAGATATAAATCCATGTTGACAGACACATACATACACAGCACGTACAAACACACACACACACTACCTGGACCTGGATGTTTACTCTCAGTGGCATATAGTGTCTAAGCTTTCATAATTGTCCAGAAAAAATCTGTTGAGTTTATATTTTTTAAAAGAATTTGACAATGTGATAAAGGATAAAGAGGTAATTTTTTGTAAATTATTCCAGGAAGTAGTGCATTGAGATCTAATTGAGTTGGTACCAAAGTAAGTAGTGTTTGAGAGAAAGTGGTAAAGCATTCCAGCAGTTTTGTTCCTGGTATTGTAATGGTGTTGATAGATCTTGATACCGTAGGTTTCTGTTAGAGCTATAGGAGTTGAATCAGTGAGAACATTTTTAATAAAGAGAATGTTGGAGATTTGTACAATATCAGAAAATTTTAAAAGACGATGTTGATAAAAGATAGGATCTGTTGTAGCAGTAGATTGAGAAAAAGTTAGCAATAAAACAGCCTTATTTTGCAATATAGAGATACTTTTGAGAAGGTTAGAGACAGGTTGACCCCAGGCTTGACAACATTAAATAAGATTTGAATAAAAATGGGAGTAATAGACCTGGATGGTTACTCTCAGTGGCATATAGTATCTAAGCTGTTGATGTTTTGTTGGCATTTAACCATGTGCAGAGGTGCTTTAGGTTGATTTTTACATGTTTGGAAAGTTGTTTAAGTCGTCTTGTCTCAGGGTAAATTTCATAGAATTTGTATGGCAGATCTTATAGGTTATATGAGAAAACATAACCACTAACCAAACTCGTTCCCAAATTGCAAGTAGAACGAGGCCTGAGAAAAGATTGTCGATATAGCTAATTTTGGATATCATAGCTTTAGGTGATCATAATCTAACTCTTACTACACTAGAGTTGGCCTTAGTTCTTTCTTAATGATAAACTGGAGTACATTTATTTTTGTTTTGAAGGTAATCCTTGCCAAAAAAAATGTTGTGCTTATGCTTATTAACATCAAAACAACTGAAAGCAATATCTCCGTAGCACATCGCAAATCTTACTTAAATTTGTCTAAACTTGGCTATTATAGCGTATTTAGGCAGAATAGCTTAATTTGCAATTGTCCCTAACTGTACTCTTCTTTTTTATGAAAAAATAAGGGATGACACACATATCCATTTTCCAAAATTAATTTGTTTCAAAATGACACTGAGTTTGTGACCCACCCATAGTTAACTTCACTATACTTAATTTCAAGAAAATCAAAAGAAAACCAAAATTTAGCAAAAAAGAAAAGCATCGTCACAAACAACACACTTACGCTCCTCCAACTGCCGTTGTTAACAAAGGCCTGATGCCTTTGTTAACAACGGCAGTTTCTTATATCTATTGGATAAATACTAGAATTGGAAAAAACATGGCTATACAATTTGAAAACGAAATTTCCTTTCAAATAAAATTGACTTGTGTCTGTACGTTATTCAATCACACAAGCGTATGTATTTATTAGTGTTTTTGAAGCTTAAAAAATCCAGTACTGAAAGTTTCTCATTGTTTAGGAGGTCGAGCCTTTAGTTTCCTATTAATAGGTTTCTTTTAAAAAATTATGTGTAGCTACATGTTTTTGTGTGTTCTTTATTGTTTGCCCTTTCACATCACATGCGCTATGGGTAACTTTCTTTGCACTCGTGTGTGTGTGTGTGTGTGCGCTATTGCGTGACACCTTTCCTGCAAAAAAACCAGGAGAAATTTGTTTTTTTTCCCCCCAATAACAACTGATTTTTAAGGGGTTCTAATTAATTGAAGTTGGAAACTGTCTTCAGTTTTTTAATGAACTGTAATTTTATTTAAATTAAAAATATATGTCACCTTTTTTCAATTTTATTATAAAACCTACTGTGTTTTACTCTTTAGAGGCATGGAAAAACGATGGTTATCGCTGGTGCCATTATGGTCCGAAATTAGTCCCGGGTAAATGCCCTACAGTGCAGAAGCGATATTATGCTGCATACATGAGCAATGGTAAAGTGTCAAAGTTTCACAAGAACGTGTATCAGTTAATAAACGATGACCGCGAACGTGTCCCTGTCGTTGTTCATTACTTTGGAGATCACACAATAGCTGCTACACGAGACGCAAAGCAAAAAGATTACAAGGGATTCGACAATTCAGTCGGGGGAGTTTCATCTGAACATCGGTATTCCAAATACGATGGCGAAAGAAAATTTACCGTTCATAGAGCGTCAAAACCGAAACAAATTAAGAAATGTATCCTCAGTAAAGACGACTTTCAAGAATTACATCGCACTGCTTATGGCTTAGACTGTTATGTGAAGCTTATTTCACACTATCCTGACCTCGTTATTGTGTTCGCAATGAAAGAAATTTCAGATGACCTGGAAAATTTATTAAAATTAAATCAGGAGCTGCGTCCCTTGTTTTCATATAGTAACTCTTATGAACTTGGCGAGTATATTGTTTCTACGTTTCTTTACACTCATCCTGCATTTCTTGAAAGACCGACGATACCGTCGCATTTTGTAATACATGAAAAGGCCTGCGGATTGGCACATCAAGAGTTGTGCAAGATTCTCGCGCAAATGGTACCAAACCTGGCCGGTAGTTCCAATCCGATCGTTCTCAATTTGGATCCAAATAAATTCTCAGCTGTTAGCACTGTTTTCCCTAACATGCACACTTTGTTTTCGTGGAAGGATGTCATAGCCAACACGAAGGCGTGGTTGTACGCTAATGGTGCCAATCAACAAGAAGTGACTGTATATATCGAAGATTTGCGACAGTTGTTTTCCCGACGATCGAAAGAATTATACGAAGAAGCGCTTGCCGAGTGCAAGACTAGATGGCACGGATTTTTCGAGGAGTATTATATGAAAGAAATCCATGAGGTCGTCAATGATAGACTTGGGAGGTGGGCGTTGGAAAAGTGGAATGTGTACAATCCCTATACTGGTGTGACGGATAAAAGTAATGAAGGAATGGAAATTGTCATTCGTCAGTTAAAGATATCTGGCAATGCTCCAGTTCATTCGACCGTTTTAGCTTTATGTTTATTACAAAGGTGGTTGTATGGAGAGATTTACAAAAGTTACTGCGGTGTTGGCCAGTACACCATTCGAGCAGAGTTCCAACCGTTGCAACGGACAGTAGAAGAAATAAACACAAATGCTACGCCTTGTCCACCTGACCAAATTCTGTTTTACATTCAAAACAAGCGGACTTTGGTTGCCGAAGGCATTCTAAAAGAAGATTGTGCAAACTCTGAAATTAAGTTAAACCTTCAGTCATCGGCTTCGCAACTTGTCAAAGCAGGAGCTATAGCCATGAACAGCAAACAACAATCTTTTACTGTCAAAGTGAACCCTGTAACATATTATGAAGTGAAACTGTTTCCAAAAGTTTCTTGTACGTGTGAAGATGTACGTAATGGATTGTGTTCTCACGTTCTTGCTGTAAAAATTAGTCTTGGTATCAACATAGAAGAAGACCTTCGCAAGTATCAACCACACCGAGCTATTAAAACGGAATTAAAAACAACCATTAGAAAATTAAAGAGGGAGGGAAGTGTCGAAAACATCCAAAGTATGCAAAGTCAAGTAAAAAGGTGCATAACAACAGATGAAGAGCTGTCAATGCAAAGTGGTGAGATGATACAGACCACAACAGATAATGATGAAGCCACGCAAGAAAGCGAAACAGGGGAGGTTGACCAAGCAAATGCAGCAACAGCGTTGTTACAAACTACTATTGACGAGAACCAGTTGCAGCTAATGCAAATAGCTGCTTCGTCGTTTCGTCAAGAAGTTGGACTGAACATGTGATGTGTTTTTTTCAAAGGTTTTAAGTAGGACTTCGTTGATTTAGATTTATTTCACTCTGAATTCCATAACTTGTCAATTTTATTGAGATAAATTTTAGAAGTAATATTTTTTGACTTTCTTTAACTGGCAATAAAAACATTGATATTCATGATATGTTTGCTTTTTGCATTCTCCGTAGAATTTCATCAAAAATATCTACACATATGAGACATACCATTGGAAGGATAAATTTATCAGCTTTAACAATCTCTCCCTTTCAAATTCTTAATCTTACAGTAAAAAATGAAAGAGCCTGTTCTCAAACTTGAAGAAAAGTTTCCAAATCTGTTAACTTTTCCTATACCGCTGTTTCCACCTTAATTTTAACGTTTTTTATATGTTTGCGTTAAAAAGTACTTGAAATAATACCAAACAATGCTACAATAACGAAGAGTTCCAATTTATAGACGAAAGTGGTTTTAAAAGATGGCGCTCTTAAGAATATCCGTAGATCTAATCAAAAGCCATTTTATTCTTTCTATGCAACTAGTGTTCACTGAACCATACTTTGCGCCTGCCTTAAACTAGCCACGTCTTATTTTCTAAAAGTTCTCGTAGATGGAGCGAGTGCTGTATTTGCACGATTTACGTACCTTAAATGAGAGTTAAAATGCACTAGGACCACCTTCGAAGGATTCGGTAATAGCAGTGCTAACAGGAATTGTAGAGACTATCCTGTCTGGGTATATATTTTCAATAACACTAAATCGAATCAAACACATACAATTTTCGACAACCTTTGCATAATTTCAAAAAAGGACTTTTTCAAATTAATAGACATGCGAAGGAAATATCTACTTTTTATAACCGTACTAGATTCTCGCGTGAGAGAGAATAGTTACGAGAATTGCTTGCAATATTTAAAAAAAATACCATGATGCCCTAAAATGACATTCGTGCTACCATGGTTCGTGCTTGAGTATCAAATTATTAATTTACTCAATTGGAAAAGTTGTATTGACTTGTTTACACATACCAATGGCAAGTGGAATGATAAGTGTACCTTGTATATTCTAGATCATCGTTAACTCCGCTACACTTTTTTCTTAAATATAAAAAAATAATTTTTTGCAGGAAATTGTTTATTTTCAAAGTATTTATTTACTATTGTTTATCACTTATTCAGCTAGGTTCGTTACAGACTCAACGTACGCGAAGTCCACTAAGGAACCTTGTTAGAGTCGCTAACTCCACCAGGTTAGTCACAGACCCAAGCTACACTATAGGAGCTTGTGTAGTCTAAGGACGTTTTAAACTTCGTTCAGTTCCTTAGGACGCAAATACTTTTAGGAATCTTATAGACTCTAGGGACGTAAACCTCGCTACGGGGTTAGTTACTCCAGGGTCGTAATTGACGAATGGGGTGTAAATGAATTTACACCCCTTACATGCGGGAATTTTATAGAAGCATACAATGTTTTTACCATCGTTATACATATTGTGGAATATTATATAGCCAATCTGTTTAAACTTACCTTATAATGTCAAACATGTCACATCCTCTAAAACCTAGACGAAATTTAAATAACTAAAGAAGCCTGGAAACAAACAATTATTTACTACAGTGTCAAATCTGAAGCAGATATTGCTCAAGAATTTTGACGACATTTCAACAAGCCACCATATTGGTGGTGCAATAAAACAATTAAAACTGAAAAAATCAAATGATCCAGATGAGATACTCGCTGAACATCTAATATACGATATAATATATAAGAATAGTCAACTACAAAAGGAACTTTTGCTCTATTTATAATAACATTTCATCAACCCTATATTTTCAAAAATTATTAACTAAATGTACTATAATTCCACTCGTCAGATTCAAATAATAATCAAACAATAAAACATTACAATAATCATGTAAGTCTTGGTCTTCATTTGCAGTCTAAATGCAAAAAAGATTTTTATAGTTTTGATTGGGAAATGTTATTTGAAAAATTAGAATCACTAGCGATACCTAAGAATGTAGTCGGTAGCCCCAAAAGAATCAGTTCTTTCACTTCATTTTTATAACATTTATACACACGATCTTTTGGAAGATATAAATAATTTGAATATCGGTACTGCTATCAATAGTCTTTATACTGGTATAATAGCTTACGCGGATGATATTATCTTGATAAGTTCCACCCTATATCTTGTTTGCAGAAAATGATTGACAAATCTTTTTGTTTTGATTATGGCTACAGACACAAAATAAAATTTAACGGACAGAACCCAAAATCTTCATTGATAAAACACTAATGTTTTAAGTCCAGTAGCAAATTAAAACACCTTGGTGGTTAAACACTATCTTGCTTCAATTGACTCATCCCAAGTGAAACAAAGATTAAAAGAATTTAGAGCATGTACTGATGTTTTGATCCGTTCAGAGAGCTCGCTTCTGTGAACCACGCAATACTTATTCTTTGTAAATCGCTTCTACTTCCAAAACTATGATATGGCTTGGCGCTATGTAATTTAAATCAAAGTTTCAGAGTACGAATCAAAGCAGAAGCAACTGCTGCATTAAAACAGCTCATGCAGATGCTTTCTTCAGAATCAGACCTATTGGATAAAAATTCATATGACGCTTTTGATGAACACTCTATTGACGTATTTTCGATGCTCTGTATGTACGTTAAAAGAAATGGATTCAAGGCATTATTCCTCCTTTTTCTGATAAGCTCATATACAAGATAACGACCTATCGAAACGTAACTTTCTACGTTAAAATCTCAACAAAGGTCTAAAAATGTTTTATTAGGTTCTTGATGCATAAACTTCGGAAATATTGATTACAATGCCACGATTTCGCAGATATATTGAACTTTCCTCAGAAAATTATCTTTTAGCAGTGTTACGTCAGCGCCGTTTAGACGATTTAAATAGTTTTAAATGAATTAGTTTTGCCGGTTGCTTTTGAATAAATTTCTTTTCCGGATAGTTTTACCATTTAGGACAAGTTAGACTTCCGTGGCTTAGACAGATTAGATGAGTTTGGGTAAACTTCTTTATTAGGATGATTTTATTGCTTTCAGACAACTTGGCATGTTTTAATGCTTTATTTTTTAACTCTTCATTAGACGCTTTGTTGTTTGGGAGAGGTTGGACGTGTTAAATGATTTAAGACGATAATCCGTTTTTGGATACCTCTCATATGAGCGGATATGCGTATATATGCAATGGCTAAAGAGAAAATAACTCACGCCAAAAGAGAAAAGCTCACGCCAAAAGAAAAAGTCACGCAATCCAAAAGAGAAAAGAACTAACGCCAAAAGACTCGAAAGCCTTCACAAAATGCAGGAGATTATAGAAATGTAGAAATGCCATATTTTATGTAAGATATATTTTCAAAATAAGCAATAGTAACATCGAAGCAAAATAAAAGATAATACAGAGAAAGGCTATAGTATATTATATGACAATTCCCAGTCCTCCTTTGTAAATTTTCCGAATACTTCCTTTCTGTTGTCGTGCGATTGAACAAATGCGATGGCAATTATGATCAGGTCTAGTTTGTCAGTCCTACCTTTGTGGAAATTGAGGATCGGGATGGAGTTGAAACGAGCTGGAAGCATTGTTGATATCATACAGAGCATATGTATGTATTGATGAATTAATAATTGATTAAAACACATGATAACCTTGGCAAAAAAGTGTGCCCCCCCCCCCCCGTTCCTGTTTCTTTTATTTATTTATTTTTGAGCGTGTAAAAACATTCGCTAAAGTGTTTAATGTTTTTATTCTCGACAAAAAAGCCATCTTTTTATTTTTGATAATCCTGTAGCGAAGCCCGTACGACTGTCCCGCAATTTTATTAAAAAATATGACGAAGACAACAACAACAACTTCTGAGAAGAACTTTGTTAAGTATGATATGATTGACAATTTACAGTATGCACCGAATACTGGCCAAACTACAAGAAACTCAACATCTAATGATAACGCTGGTGCACTTAGGATGTAACCACCTTTACTCTTCTTTTGCTTAGCTATAATCTACTGACTCTGATTTCTTGTCCATTGTTGGGATAATTCATCGCCAATGTCAATGAGTCTCCTATGCCCAATCTAAGCAAATTTAGGAACAAACACGTTGTACTTTATCGTCCAGTGTTTGCTCGTCCACATGACTGTAAAATATACATTGAGCTAGTCTAAGTTTAATTGCAAAATTTAGTTCTAAAACAACAACATGCTCTGTATAAAAGTATATTTCTCTTGTTTCATGTTAACTGCACTTGAGTTTGTGGTGAAAAGGGTAGGATGTCAGATTCGGTATCGGGTGCCTCAAACCAAATGCATGCGATTCCAACCTTACCCTTATGCCTATGTCTAGCTGGCCCTTTCGTCCACCCACAGGTATCATTACTTCTTCAAAGTAGTCCAAGTAGTTTCTACATTTTCTCTATTACATCAACCATTGTGGGCCAACTGCTAAACTTTTGCACTAAATTGTGTTGCTACAATCTCTTCTTTCAGCTTTTAGACTTTAGGACAGGCCTAGGTTACCTCCCGTTAGAAATTAAGTTAAGCTCATATGAAAGATCTATGAAAGTTCTCTAGAAATCTTTTTATTTCTTTGAAAAATCTCTATCCATTCTTGAGATATTTGTCTCAAAATTTGCGGCAATTATACGGAATTATGACGTCATGAGTATGCATTGAGCATAATTATGGTAACTAAATATTAAAATTTATGTAAAATGTTCAAAACGCGTTTTTAACTTTATAAGGTCCAAAATGTTAGATTAACCCCCTTGCAGAGCATACTCATGACATCATGCATAATTAGTGAATATTTTTAGTCCAAATTCTAAAGAACCGATTAAGAATTTTTAAAAAAAATGATTAAATTCCTAGACAACCTTTCAAGCTCTTTCGTATGCAATTTACTTTATAACTTAATCTGGAAAACACACTCTTTCTCAGATATAACTTTCACATCCTTCACCACCTTCTTGTCTCACTTTGTAACTAGGAAGTAATCTATCCGATATTCATATGTGATGCTCTCTAGGAAAATCGACCACTTCTCTTTTTGTATTAAAAAATACAAAATACCAAAATTTCGTATTAAAAAATATGGATTTAGTATTTTAAGGTATTTTTCGTATTTTTCGTATTGGTATTTCGTATTTTAAAAAATACGAAATAATACCAATTTCGTATTTTTTAAAAATAAGAAGTATATACGAAATTCTATTTCTAAAAAAGTACAATTTCGTATTTTTTAAAATACGATATATATACGGAATAAAAAAAGCGTACTTTCACAGAAAGTAAACATTGAAAAAAAGCTTTTAAAAGCATATATACATGGACAAGAAAATAAATCACATGTTTTGCTGGAAGCATCGTGGCTCTACTGCTATAAAAAAAATGTGGGTTAAAATCCAGTCTGTTGCGGATGTTTTTAAAGCGTCAAAACATAGGAATGTACTTAGCCTGTCCCAGCTAACATTACAAAAAAAAGGAATCAAGAAGCTTTTTTGTAGTAGATTGACTTCGTATTCTTTAATAAATTTATAATGGAAAATTAGTTGAAGTTTGTCATTTCAACTACCATTCTAAGGTCCAATTTCGTGTTGATTTAATTTTTAGAAAAATAAAAAACAAAATTTTGCTTAATCAAGATAAAAAACTTTTATATGGCTAGCATGATTTTAAAACAAAATTATGCTTAGAATCAGGAATATGATCTACAGCGATCTTTTCACTTTTTAGGATGTCGTTTTTACTGTATTTAAACGATATGCAGCAACCTTTTTGCTTTCTAGGATTCCGTTTTCATGATTTTTTAACGATCTATGGCGATGTTTTTGCTTTCTACGATCCCGTTTTTATGAGTTTTAAACAATCTACAGCGATGTTTTCGCTTTATTACGATTCCGTTTTCATAATTTTTAAAGGATCTACTGTGATCTTTTCACTTTTTATGATCCCGTTTTTATGATTTCTATTCGATTTATGGCGATCTTTTTGCTTTCTACGATACTGCTTTCTTGATTTTTAAATGATCTACGGCAATGTTTTCACTTTCTAAGATCTCGATTTTTTTTATGATAAAAAATGCAGACATTTACATAATTTGATAGTTAATTTCTGTAGAAATCGGCGACATGTGATAAACATATGTTATGTTAGAAGCACTTTTGAAACAATTTGAACTGAAACGAATTTGAACTGAAACGAATTTAACGAAGTCATCATCATCATTCTCGGCTCAACGTCCGTTTTCCATGCTAGCATGGGTTGGACGGGGTATATTAATGACCCTCTTCCAATCTGATCTAGACTGTGTTAGATCTAAACTCAACTTCCTCTCTATCAAGTCTGTCCTTATAACCTCCTGCCAAGTCTTTCTCGGTCTGCCTCTGGGCTTTGCCCCAGGAACTATCAAGTCTCTACACTTTCTTACCCAATTATCCCCCTCCATTCTTTCCAAGTGCCCCAGCCAATTCAATCTTCTTATCTGGATAACATCTTTAATTCTACGGAGACTTAGCCTGCTTCTTAGCTCATCTGAACTCTTTCTGTCTCTCAGACTGGCATTACACATCCACCTAACCATTCTCATATTATTCCTTTCTAAACGGTCAAGATCTTCCTGCTTCACTGCCCATGTCTCACTACCGTACAACATAACACTTCTTACACAGGCCTCATACAACCTACCTTTTACCTCAATTGACAGGACTCTGCTAGTCAATAAAGGAAGTAACTCTCTAAACTTTTTCCAAGCAGAACCTATCCTGCAAGTAACACTTCTTCCAACACCCCCTTCACTGCCCAACATATCACCTAAGTAACAGAAGTTCTTAACTATCTCTAGCGAGCCACTGTTGTACATCATTAAAGCTGGAAATACTTCATTCTCTATAATCTC
This sequence comes from Hydractinia symbiolongicarpus, assembly GCF_029227915.1. Classification (NCBI taxonomy): domain Eukaryota; kingdom Metazoa; phylum Cnidaria; class Hydrozoa; order Anthoathecata; family Hydractiniidae; genus Hydractinia; species Hydractinia symbiolongicarpus. Next base: position 3,777,832 of record NC_079882.1, on the reverse strand, counting down.
ACCTTTGCAACGCTTGCATACAAACTGTATGCCAGCTCTTAACCTTCCACTAATACTACTGCACTTCTTATGTACCCAATGCTTGCAAGTCTGACAAAAAATTGAGTTACTACCAACCCCTTTCCTGCAAACTCCACAAGGCCACTTTCCAACTACAAGGTCACACTTGGCTGCAATGCTACTTACCATGACTTTAGACTTTGCTGTGTTTACCTTCAGCCCTTTCTCTTCTAGTCCTTTCTTCCACTTCTCAAACTTTTCAACTAATTCTTCCATCGACTCTGCTATGAGAACCAAATCATCTGCATACAATAACTCCCATGGACAACCTGTTCTGAACTCCATCGACAGCGCTTCTAAGACTAGAATAAACAACAAAGGACTAAGTACAGAACCCTGATGTACACCAACATTTACACTAAATTCATCACTAAGTGAATCGTTAATCCTGACACAACTTCTAGCATTGCTGTACATAGACTGAACCATCGTAACTAGCTACTCATCCACACCTAATTTTCTCATAGCCCACTAAATAACTTTACGTGGCACTCTACCAAAAGCTTTCTCTAAATCTACAAAGGCAAAATAAAGATTCTTTCTCTTTCCTAAATACTTTTCCTGAAGCTGTCTGAGTAAAAATATTGCATCTGTAGTGCCACGCCCTGGAACAAAACCAAATTGCATCTTATCTATATCAATTCTTTCTCTAAGTAACTTATCAATCACTCTTTCAATAACTTTCATTACTTGATCAACCAACTTCAAACCTCTATAGTTACCCCTTTCTAATGCATCACCCTTGCCCTTGAAACAATTCACTATTACACTCGACTGCCACTCACTCGGAATAGCACCATCCTTTATAATCTGGTTAGCAAGACTTGTAATAAGCTCAACTCCAATATATCCAGATGCTTTTACCCTATGCTTTACCCTATGCTTTTAACCCTAACGAAGTGTTGAAACAAATTAATGTTAGTTTTTTTGAAATGATTGGAAAACGAATGCGAAACTATTTGGAAATGATTACAAAACGGTTTTCAATTCAACGAAGCGATTTGAAACTATTTTGTAACGAATTTGAAACGATTGTTTTGAAAAAAATTTTTTAACAATCTTTATATGATTTCAAAATCATATATGTAAAGATCGTTTCAAATAAAATATTATACGAATTTACACAATTATTTTTAAAACAATTGTGGAGACGATCCCTAACCAAACATTACTTTTTATGTCTTTGTATTTTAAATCTAAATTTAAATTTTAAAATTCGAATTGCTTATTTAAAAATGCGCGTATTTTTAAATACAAATTTTGCATTATCAAAAATAAAAAAATTGTATTTAAGAATACGCATTATTCTTAAATACGAATTCCGTATTTTTTTTAAAATACGAAATACGGTTTTTAAAAAAATATGCATATTTTTAAATACACAATTAAATTTTTAAAAATACGAAATATGGAATTCTATTGCATAAAAAACACGAATTAAAAATAGAAGCAATCGATTTTTCTAGATAGCATCACATATGTTATCAGCCTACTCTGTCTCTTACTGAATGATGTGTTGCAAACCACCATGCCTGTTGCCATTCCAAAACGCAAGAAATCTCTCCCCTTTCTTATTTCTGCTCCCAAATCTGTAGCCTCCATGCACACCTCTATAACCTATAATCTATAACAAACATTAGCATAGTACATTCTCAGACCTGGGTTACAATCATCAATTCTTGAAAAAGAAAACAAGAAACTTTTAAGGAAAATGAGTGGCATATTTGAATTTATCACCAAAAGTTATAAGAAATTTAAAATACCATCAGATTATTGAACAGGATATTTGTAATTTGATTGCTATTTATCCTCTTCAGTCAGTCATAGCGCAACAAAGTGAAAGTGGTTTCATTTTTGTTCAGCTAGATTTGGGTCCAAATTAATTGAAAATCTGTACGCCAAATGTATAGTTTGTCAAGCTAAACTTTTCCTTTGTTTATATTAATATCTGTAAAAAACACTTGGAGAAGAGCCAATGGCGTTTAAAGCAGTTAAAACAGTGAATAAGATTGTTTTTGTCTTCTAATTTTTAATTAAATAAATAGGAGTGTTTTTTGTCTTAGTTTAGTAATCCTTGTCTTTTTAAAAAAATATTGACTTTTCGACCAATTAGAGCATGTGGATAATTTGCAATGTTTTACCCAGCATTGTATATTCTCATTCTCATTCTATATACTACAACAAATTACTACACTAGAGGTAACACATTCGCAATAAAAAAAAAGATTTACCAGAACTTGAAATGTTGGGCTGCTAACCTCTTGCTTAGAAAATAAAAATAAAATACATGTGTTAAGCAAATATAATGGTGTGAGAAACAGGTCTTTTTCTGACACAAGAAAAAAAGTCAGGATTATGAAAGAGCTTGTACGCGATATTAGTGAATTTTAAAAATGGCGTATTATGACGTAAACAAACTACAGCGCAGAGAAAAGTATTGTTTTTGTCAGTTGTTTAGAGGTCCTTGTGTTTGTGAAGAAAGCTTGATTCAACTTTACCAGAAAATGATATTGAATATTTCACAATATATTTTATAAATCTTGTTTCCAGCTTCTAAAGCACTTATCAACTACCATACAAGTAGGTAGAAAGGAACTAACTTCAATTGTGAAAACAACTTTTATTACCAGGACTGGTGTGAAATCGGTGCCAAGAACAAGGATGTTCACTGTTTTTGGAATTTCACTATGATATACTTTTTAATATTTTTTCCCTAATAACGGAGCGTGAGGGGTCTATATGCCATGTGGTGATAAAAAAACCGACAAGCTACTGGTGACTGCCTATATTTGCTCTGTTATTTTAAAGATGCTGTAATATTACATAAAAGTGATTTATTTTGCTGTATATGTGAATTCCTCTTATATTGTGGCAATTTTACCAGTCAATTTACAAGTCAAAGAAAATAACCTTGCGTACATTTTTGTGACATCTGTCAAATGAGAAAAGAAAGTCTGAAAATAGTTTTACGTAACTTGTTTTAATTAGTTGGAAAAACTATTCATTTTAGAATTCGTTTTGGACTTTGTTTGAAATTTTGTTTCTAGATTTGTTTTGAAATAGTTTTGCAATCTTTTCCCACTCGTATCATTTTCAAGTTTAAAAATTAAAGTATTTTCCACATTGTTTCACGTTTGTTTAATAAAACCATCTGTAAACAATTTTTCAAAAAGAAGATACGATCTTTAAACAATCACTAGCGTTTCAATTTGTATAGAATGTGAAATGGTTTTGAAGAGATATTGAGATTTAAAGGTTTTTTTTGATGACCTCAACCCAATGGTTCTAAAACAGGTAGATTAACTCAGCTTTAAAAAGTTGGTCCCATTTAAGACCCATTTCAATTTTTTTAAAAAAAAGATGTACAAATATTTTGTCAGCAATTAGTAATTTAGTTTTTAGTTGTGGGTACTAACTTGTGAAATACATGTAAATAACACCTGGAAGAAAATCCTGTCTTACTGTACCATTTCAAACCAATCTGATGTGCTTATGTAAGAAACAAAACCAGGTATGGCAAGCAGCTTTTTCTGTGTGATAGTGGTTTTAACTGTTTATATTGTTATTTTTTAGATCTAATGTAAAGATGCCAGGTTTACAGAATATTGTCAACTTATGTCATTTTCTATGGATGAAGAAAAACAATCTGAAACTCACTGGCCCAATTATAATAATTTTGATAGCTGTTTCTTATTCCAGTGGTTTGTTACAAACTGTCGTTTCATGGATATTGTTTTTGTTAATTGTGTTTTTTAGTATAATATCTGGACTTTCCCTAGTGCTTTGCCGAGGTCCTCATCGAGAGCCACCCGCTCCTTTGCCTACTCTGGAGCAACAAAATGTAACTAAATTCATGGAGAAAATAACCAAAAAATATAACAAACATTATTTTCAAAATCATCTAGTGATATCAAAGGATTTAGATAAGGTTGTGCAGGAAGTTATTGACTTAACAATTCGAGATTACTGCTTGTCTTGGTTCAGTGATATTGGAAAAGATGAAACAGCATTTGTAGAGATAGTAAATAAAGAAGTGTGGACAATCGTTAAAAATTTAATAACTCGACTTCATAATGTAGATAACCTTAATTTTTTGTGCAATGACTTAATATTGCTGTTATATAACCATTTTCATGACTTGAGACTTTCAGATGCTCGCAAATTTCCAGGTCAGACAACACCATTTCTACTACATCCATGCTTGAAGGATAAGGATTCTGAGATAAAATACTTAAGAACATGTGCTGAAGTACTACTGTTCTCCTTGCTACCTGAAAGCAATTCAGACTGTTCTGCAATGAGATACATTTTACGTGAGATTGTTGCTCGCTTTGTTTTCTTGGCCACAGCTGATTCAGTGTGTGATCCTGATTATATCAATCAAACTCTTGTTATATATCTTGAGGACAGAGAGAAGATCACTGAAACACAAAAACAGAAATATGCGTATGCTGAAACATATGAAGAGTTTATTAAAATGATAAACACTACAACAGATATTGACACACTAAAGCAGATAAGGTGATTTTTTTTTACAAAAGTATTTAAAATTAGCACAAATACGAATTAAAACATAATTCACATTTCAGGCAAACTTTTATTCCTGATTCCACACCTGCTTCATCTGTTTAATAATATTTGCTGTCTGTCTGAAAACCAATTTAAAAAGGAGGTTTTGTTATCGAAAGCACCATTATAATCACACCTATATCCATAATTATTGTGTATAACGTGCAATCTCCTGGGAGATTTGGGTTTTGTTTGTTTAGTTTCAGTTTTTAAAATTTAGTAAAGATAACGTAATATTAAATCTTTACTCCACAGGTATCACACAATTGCAGAGATTATGCAAGCCACTGTTATTCATAATTCCAAGGACGTTTTACAACAAGATGGCACTCAAAGCAATGCCAAACAGAATAAGAAGGATGCGCTTCGAGATCGTAATTTGAAAAGATACATAAATCAATGCAGAGTATCAAAGTCCCAGTGTGAAAAAAGAATACGAAATCTAGGTGGACCAGATTATCGTGTGTATGGCTTAGGACATGGTCGATTTTTTGAGGGCACTGGAAATAATGGTAAAGAAGCATTTAAACGAGAACGACAAAAGTCAAGTAAGATCCTAGCATTTGGAGATATTTTAGAGAATAGCTTAGCAAGGAGTTTCTTTATGATGTACATGCAACGACAAAGAAGTGGAAATTTGTTAAGGTATGTACATATGATCCATCCAATTTTCAGGACATGGATGGAAAAACATACACATATAGCATGCTTGTAAAATGAAGGTTTTCTAATTTGATTTCTAGGCTTGAATGACTTTAATTTTTGTATACTTTAGGAAAATCTCTGTCATTGTTCATATCTCATTTGGGTTATGTTACAACATGCTTTGCATAAAATTATTTACAACCAGAGCTTGATTATAGCAGTTCTCAATGTTTAATTTTTAAATCGAATTAAATTTTTAAATTACAATGTATTTAATCGTTAATTTTGTTAACTTTTTTGAAATTATTCAAGTGCAAAGTGACTAATGCTGATTTTCAAAATCATAATTCAATTTCCTTGATGGAACTTGTTTAGATCTTTTTTATATTAAGGGATGGGCATTCTGTTGCTAAGCTCAAATTAATTTTTGATATTTAGTTTTTGGGTTGCCACAGAAAAGTTAAGATTAATGAAGCTACCAGACCTACAATCCAGTGCTGATCAAATATTCCAAGAATATGTCACTCCTTCTGCTGCCAAAGTTATCAAATTTGAATCACGATTGGTTCGAGGAATGGAAGAATTTATTTATGGTGAGAAAACAAAAGTGTAATTAAAAAAATTTAATAAGTTTATATACATGATATGCTGGTTTAAATCTTCTATTTTGTTTTCAGGAAATGGTAGTCCAGAGTATTTTTATGAAGCTCAAAAAATTGTTTATGATAAAATGGAGAATAGTTTCTACAGAGAGTTTGTCTTAAGTCATGATTATACAGAATTTGTTTGTGCATCAGAATCTGCAATGGATGAACTGAGAGCACATCGGTCAAAAGAGGATGATCCTGTGACTTTGAGAGATTGGAATGATGGTTTTGGATTTAAAGAAAGGGTTAAAAGATTTTCTTTTTTGGTTTTATTAGTTCTAACTTCTTTACTTTTGAACTTATTTTACTAATTGCTCTTACTATTATTTAGAGAAATGCTGAAGCACTGAAAGCAGGTAATTTTAAAATTCAAATATTTTCATGTTTGTGTTGAATACAGTAATTTTGATTTCATTTTACACGAAGAAGAAAGATTTCACTATAACATATTAATTTTTATTAGCAATGCCAAGTAACATTGAAGAAAGAAATGATTATGCTGTCAGAACTTTGCAAGCTTTGGATCAAAATATAAATGCCAAGGTTGGTATCTTCTACAAACAACACTTCTTTTTTCAATATTTGATGTATCCTAATATCCTTCTCTTGTTTATAGACACAAGCCCTGGAGTTAGTACAGCGAGCACAACCAGTAGATACACAGGTATGATAATTTTAGGTGTTTAATTGATATCTTTGAATAATTGTCATGCGTGTTAAGTCAATTCTTATTTTCTTATGTGAGCTTTGATTTAAGTCTTACTTGTTACGACTGTATGAAGTAGAGCACAAAAATTTGATGAAAAGTTTTTATGTGCAAAAATGTTGGGAGGAAGGATTTATATGCTAAATAAAACAGCAATCTTAAATCATTTGGGTGTCATATATACTGATATGCAAGTGTGACAAAAATGACAGAAATGAATATAAGTTTTTGTTTTAATGTAATAAAAATAATAAGAACATAGTACCATATAATAACATAAAAAAATGTGTAATTTTACAATTTATTGAAAATATATAAAGTGATACTATTTTTCAACATCTCGTAAGATGAATAGGCTCTAATTTTAACTTTAAAGTGGTTCTTCTCATGCACTAATACCTTTAAATTGTCAATGAATAAAAAGTAATGATCATATTGCTTCAAATGGTGATTATAGTGGCTAATTGATGTGATATAGATTGCTTGTACTATCAATGTCTTACTACCTTGCAAGATTATTTGTTTTTTGTTGTTTTTAAATATAAATTGCATTTAGCCACCACACTTGTAATTGCAAATAACTAGTTATCAGCCCATGAAAAAATTTACAGGAATTCACCTGTCACTACTCACAGCTACCATTTTGGCTCACAGTTGGAGTTAATTTGAGCGTTATGATATAGATACCAGATAATAGATCTTCAGAAACATTGAAAGAAATGTTACACTTTGAAGACAATAATAGATCTTAATTTTTGGAACAAAATAATTTCTCTAACTTTCTTGAGTAATTGCCATTTGTTAAGGAGAAGGAAGCATTGGAAAAAGAAATTGATCGACTGAATACAGAAAGGAGACATCTTGAATTTCATATTGAAAGAACAGGTATATAATAATTGTGTATGCAGAGTAAATGTTTGATAGAACCACATGGAGTTATCTACAATATACGTGACTGGTGCATGATTTAGGATATATTTATTAAAATTTACATTGAAAATACGACATAAATACACAATATATATTTCAGTCCTATTTAGTGTGGGGAAGTGGTGAATTCCTCTGTCCCACCAATGTTTCTAATAATCTCTTTAAAAAAAGGGCACTAAGATTTTGTTTTTATTCTTTGTGTTTACCTTGTAATTTTTTGCAGAGATTTATCACGCTTTCTCATCCTTCAAATATGCGCTTATGATTCCAGAGTACTAGTAACATTCTTTTTAGTAACAACATATTTTATTTTTTAGACCTTTGGTGTGAAATGTTGGGACATTGGAAAGCAACTATTTCAAATGTTCAAGTAATGCAGCATCCCCTTATATTTTTTTTAATTAAAACGTTTCCAACGACTTAAAGTACTAATTTTACCTTCTAGTACCATTCTGAAAATGAACAACCTCTTTTTGTTATCTGCGTTTCATGTGATGATAGTGCGGAAAATATAAGAGATCCTGGTGCTACCACAACTGGATGGGTCGTTGTTAGAGAACTGGAGGACTTTAAAAGGTTGCACGGTAAACTTAAAGAGGTAGTGCTTTAATTACACTGACATTTGTATTGTTATGAATTTTCCTATTATAATGTTCTGCCTGATTAGGATCATAAGTTATGCATAGAAAAATTTATAGTTTGAGTTGAAGTTAACCACCACTTGTTTTTTTCAATAATTTCAATCCTGTGGTTTGAAATTTGAAATTACAAAATTATGTTTTTTGTACCTGGACATCCGTTTTTTTGATTTGTTTTTATAGTAGTAGGAACCTTCATGATATTTTATCACTGGACGTCTTTTGCTGCTTTTTTATTTAAAGTATTGTTCTAGTGCTGCACGTGGATGAGTAAAGAACTTCCAGTATCATCAAAACGTTGGTATAAAAAACAAGCATCAGACAGTTTAGAATCATTAAAGTCATCTCTACAGGAGTATCTAACGGTATGCATTTTTCATACCTATTTTAATCTTTAAATTTCCCAGCTTTTGTGTAAGCTGAATTTCTTCCTCTGTACTAGTGGAGACCACCCGATCATATAGGTTTATCATATTGTAAAGTTTAGTTGCATTTGCGACTACTATCAATATGGTCCTGGTATGAAATTTATAAAGCTTCTATTCAGGATGTGGAAACTGTGCCACCAAGATAACCGCTTGATTAGTCAAATAAAGAAAACAGGGATAGATGTTTTACGGGCGTATTAATTTAAACTATGGATTTTTTTTAATAGATTATTCTTGGCGATGAAAGGTTGTGTCAAAGTGATGAAGTATACACTTTTCTCATTCCAAGTCCAGAATACTTAAGAGGGCAGTCATTCAAATCAAGGTAATACAATGATTTCCCATGCTACGTTGTTTCTTTCCACAAAAGCACTACTATTATTACGTGTTTATTATTTTCACACATCCAGCTATATTATAACCGACTTTTCCCGTTATTAAGAAATGTCATCACATATCCGTAAACAATCATTCAAAAAGCATGTAAAGAAAAATAAGGAGGGAACCTATGCATAACAAATAGACCTCCTCCCCTTGTTCGTTGCTAAATGACCCCCTGACCCCTTGTTCATTGTTACCTTTTCCTCCTTTAAGATGAACATACCATTTGAATACCCCTCCCCTCCTCCAGTTGATGAAAATTTTTTTTTAGAATCGAAGTAAAAAAACTTTTATTTCGAATTCATTCTTCCTGCAACTAACAATGAACCGATGACGTATAGACTTAGCGCAATAAGTTCTAACTGAAACAGCATATTATTTTCATTTTTTAATTATTATTTTTATTTTGCTTACGCTTTTTTACAACTATAATTTATTGGTTCATTCACACAAGTTTATGTTTCTATTTTTGTTATTGTTTAGTGTGCAGAAAGAAAAAAAGAATCCATTGTCTTTTATATCGAATATTAAAGGGTAAGATAATATTATTCTTTGACCATTTTTATTTCGGATTTCCCAATTCCCTTTTTTTCCATCTCCAATGTTTTATTCATTCATCGAATCGAATACCAATTTCATTTTCTTTTTGTCCCTTTTTAGCTTTTTTTTACCTGTGAAGCATCATTTTGTTCTATTGTTTAGTTCATTCCAAAACATGTCATTTCCAGACATACTGGTAGATGCAGTTGAAGCTGATGAATTGGTAAATGTTTGTTTATATTATTGTCTACATATAGTTTTCTTGCGTTCTATTGAACAAGTCACGTTAAAGATAGATACCAACTAAAAATAATTTGTACCTGATTCTTCTGATCATAATGTTATGCACACAGTCGTTTCTCGGTCATTATGGTCACTCTCTGTTTTTGACGAAATTAGTAATAGTGATTCAAATTGGTCAAATTGGTATTAAATAAATAGACATTTTTTGATGACAAGCAGTTGTTTGCTACAGTATATTGTTATTACAGTGTGTGTTTTTTATCATAAATAGAACTTATTTTGTTTAAAAAAGGGACGGAGAAAGAATTATAAAAAGTGAAAGCCAATGCAGGAGGCCAAGATGCTGTCTAAAAAATTATTGAAATAAAAATACCCACGAGCAAAGATTTACATCCTTTTTATATCATATTCATACTTACGTTATTTTGTTACGAAATTTCAAATTGTGATAATTCTTGGTGACGTCAGCATGGCCTATTTTCTCATTTCTCTGGACTTTTGCAGGCCGTAGCGCTAATTGTTCGGACATTGCAGAAACTGCGACTAGCGATTTTTCAAAGTTTCTAACCCACATATCTGCCTAAATAGAACTTTTGCTGCCTTTTGACTAGAGCATATGTCAGACTGTTCGTTGCTGTTTTGTCCATTTCGAGAAATGGCCACAAAAATTTCATTTTCCAAAAAAATATGAACAACAGGATTGCAGATTCTCTCTCTGCAATCTGGATAAGTACTTATTATTTAAAAATTTTATTTTATTTTGTCTTTCTTTTTAAGGACACAGGCATTGATGAAAGGTAAGTGAATTTACTATCTGTCGAATTAAATAAATTGTAGTTAACTCGAGTTAAGCAAGTGTTGAATATATGGAGATTACTTAACATATTAGTACCATGGACAAGATGTGACATTATATTTCAATAACTTACCTATTTTAGCACTCAAGAAAGTAAAGATTCAATCGCTGAACCTATGTATAGATTGATTGGTGAAGTGTTTGAATTGAAAGGAGGTAAAAAATTGTTCTGTTTGTAAACTGTGTTTTGTATACGTTCTCTTCTACCTTTAATAGATAAATAATAGATAAAACATTTACCTGCATATAAACACGCTTCGAACGGTTCTGTTTAGAGATAAAGTGCAATTTAATCCCGATAACTCGATCTTCCAGTAACTCGAACCGTTTTTGAATCCCCCTTAAACTTTTGCTAATACTTTCTCATAACGTCACTTGATAACACGAGCTCGCGGTAACTCGAACAGTCTCCAATCGAATTACTTCAGTGGTCCCCTGGGCCAATCTGATTGTTAAACTCCAGAAAATGTAAAAAGTTTCAAGAAAGCTGCTTTTTGAAAGAATAAATTGCTTGTGGAAAATAAATACATTCTCAACCAAATTTCAAAGTCATACATACTTTATGATTTAGTCACACAACGTGTACTGTATATTTTTTGTTTATGTTTGAATTGTCAGAGTAAGAAAAGAAAACTTTCGAGTATTTCTCGTTTTTTGCCAAAATTTCGAGTTAAGCCCCGGTAACTCGAACATTCGATAACTCGAACAATTTTCTTGATCTATTGCAAATTTGAGTTATTACTGTAGTTGTTTGTATGGAAAAAATATTGAGCAAGTTTCTTTGCGTATAAATTTAGTGTTGACATATCATGTTTTATAAGACTGATAAAACCCCTCGAATGCCTTGAGTGTAAAGATCTAATATAGTTATGTGTATGTTTTGAAAGGTGAAATCATTGTAATGCATAAACGTTCCATATTTTGTCGATCTTGTGACAAAAATTAGGGACGACGAAATTATAATGTTTTCTGTTCGCAATAACTTATTTTGCGTTTTTATATTCTTCGCCGAAGTCCAATGATGATAGTTACACTTCCAATGTTGGATTGATACCAACAATCGATCATTCTAACTTTATGATGTCGTTTACCTAATGGAAAAATCATTTCTGTGAAATCATTACCTTTCAAGAATTCCAATACCATAAGATACCAATTTTTTTATATTGTGCTTGTTCTTTAGTATTCAAAATACTTCGAAAAACTTTAATCACTTTTGTCCAAATCACGTTTGGTGGTACAATAAATAGGTATGTATCGTAAACAAATGTTGCTTTTATAATTGTTAACTGTTTTTGCTCTCTCTTTATTTACTCACTACATGTCGGATTTATTGGTGGTTTGCGTTTCAGGCATTTGAGAGAGTTTATTAGCTGGCTTGTTTCTGAACCAATGATGATTTACTACATTGATAACTTTAAACAGTCCATGTGGCCGAAAGGAATTCTGGCGCCATACCCACCACCACGTACAGATCTGGTACGTAAAATACCACTTTAATCTGACTCTGCTTATTATTGAAAAATATTTTAGCACATTTTTAAATTTTTTTTGTAAGAAGTTATTTCTTTCCCCTTGTTTTTGCTTACCCTTCGTCACAACTAATTGAATTCTGTCCTTTGTTGTTGAACCATGGAACACGAGGTTTTATATTTTATGCAATTTTTTTATGATAAATCTGCCTGGAATTTAGTGGTAGTAGATGCTACGTGTATATCCTGTTAAAGTTCTATTTTCAACTAGAATTAACACCGTACGTTTGTATGCAGGAAAAGCTGAGAACAAGAGAGCAGGCGAAGGAAAAAATGATGAAAAGCATTCCAGGTAAAATATGTTAGCCATTTTTTAGATCACTGAACAGTACTAAGGTATGTTAAACGTCATACACTTCAATCTCTTTTTAGATGTTTTAGCTAATTTGGTTGGTAAGCGGAACGGTAAACTGGGCTTTATGAAGGTATATATACTTAGTTTGCACTTGATTAGTTATAGTCTTATCTTCACTTGGCAAATTCTCTCAAAAATTCAAAGGCTTTCACTTTTTATTTACTGCTGTAAATATCTGAATTTTTTTTAATTGGAGAGAAAACGGTAAGTATTTTCTAAAAAGGTAAACATATGCAAAAACCGCTGTGATATCTCTCATTAGTGTAAAACAGGCTTTAATGGACATACAGTTCAACTTACACCATAAATAATGAATTTCTTTGTTAGAGAGATTTTATTGGTTTTTAGTTGTTTGAAGCAATCCAAGATCTACAAACGAACAAGCACTTATTTTACGTAAGAGTTGTTTTAACTTTTTACAACATTTTGTTAGAACGAACTAATGACATGGAAGAGTGAAATTTTTTAAATAGTATTTTCACTTTTCTTGGACATCTCGTTTCATACTGTTAATTTCTAAATCAACATGACTGGCCAACAATAACAGAAATCCTCCACATGTTTAATAGCAAGCTTACACAGTAACGTTCTCGCGACCTTGGGTAACAAAATTACGTCAAAAACATTGTATATTTCACGATAATTATGCGCTAATCCAAAACTGCGACAATCTATTTCGAAAAAAAGAGCGAAATACTTAGAGGGAACCCGAGGTAAAAACGAATTTGAAAATATAATATAGAGCGTGAAAAGTTAGTTAACAAGTCTTCTTTTTTTGATTTCAAGATATTAACTTTTAAAGAATTTTAGATTTAATTATCCTGCACAAATTATGACATTTTCTGTCATCAGTAATTTTAGACCTGTTAAGGGATGTGCAAACTTCATCAATGCATAGTTATTATAAAGGTGAATTGATTAACATAATTTTTTTTCCAGAATGACACTCGTCTGCTCCAACATTTTTTTATATCTCGGTTTCCCTTTGAGTGTAAAATTTGCTACAGCACGTATCTTCCCGCATACTCTTTCAAAACTTTATAAAAAATGCTCCTGGTATGGTTAACATCAGTGTTGTAATCTTACTTCCATTTGTAGGTTATGTTGGAATTGATTATTGTCACTATATGTCCTGAAGTAAAATCGAAAGAAGTTTTAGCAAGCTTGGAAAAAAAGATCGGCAAAACAACGACGAATATTACGGCAAACGATATTGAAAGTCCGACGTTTACTCCCGAGTTTAACGATTTTGGAGATTACCAAAAAAATAAGCTTTGATACTTTTTTTAAAAAAAAGTCTTTTGTTTGCTACACCATATGAGCGATTAGTGTCGTGCAGTTTTGGTATTTCTGTATCCGCCTTTAGTTTTGTGTAACGAAAACGTCGTCAAATATAAATTAAGGGATCTAAAACTCTTCAATTATCAAATATTTTTAAGGTTTTTTTATACGAATACAAAATGTATAATATTATTTTTTGTCAATAAATAGTATACAATGTTCATTATTTTTAATTACTTTTTTCAACTGTTTCAATTAATGAAGTAAGTTTGTTTGTGTAAGATATAAACTTCTTTATGCAATGAAATTGTATCGAGTGTGAAATTGTATCGAGTGTGAAATTGTATCGAGTGTGCAGTACAGTTTCTTTCGTACTGAGTTTTAAGTGAGCTTAACAGTTATGATTTTAAGTGTGTTTAAATTTGAACTTTAACTCGTGTATTAGTGCGCGTTATGGGTGAAATAAAACTATTTAACATAGAGTCAGTTGCAACAAAAGAGAAACACAAAGCAAAACTTTTAAAGACAAAAAATAACCAATGGTCACCAATGGTCACACCGGCGAAATATACTAATAGTAAAATTCGGGGAAAATCAGTGCTGTTGAGTTTGGCCCATTATCAGCCAAGAACTAAATCTGTGACACGGAGAATAATGTTTTAGTATTAACTATTGTTTCCTAAAACATTTTTAGCTTTATATATCTGTTTTTTTTGACATTATTTTAACTTCTTTTTTTTTCGTTGAATAGCTAAGCATTATTGGTCTTCGAGCATTTTTAATACATGAGTTAATCTTTCTTTGTGGTTTTAGGCAGCAAATTTTAACCTCGTGAAATGTATTCACTACCATTTACGAAGCTTTAAATTCCCATGGTACCATAAATTCTAGGGACCTTATAGACTATGGAAGTGAATTAGTCAAGAAACCAATAACTCTGAGGAACTTATAACTCTAGCGACCCTTGTAGACTCTAAGAACGTATGCTGTAGGCTTTAGAGGTTTCCACTGGTGACATAAACGTAACAACACGCGTTCCCACCTTCAACATAAACACAGCATTTAGCAAGAGATTTTTGGACATTTTGGGGTTTTTTTGTTCATAGAAAGTAAGAAAAACATAGTATTAAGAAAAGAAATACATGAAATTATTTAAAACATCGGGCAAACATTCCCTAAGTTGATGATTTTCATTCAGCTAATCGCAAATCTCATTTCAAGACAATTTTCAGTTTACGCGTGTTTAATTTTTTCATACATACACCAGGATGTCTCTCACGACTTGTTAATGTTCTTGAAAGTTTTGTGTAAGAAAAAATGATTTTGCTTACGCTTGTTTTTGTGGTTCCCACTGCAAGACAAAATGTGCTGAAAGCATGACAAGCATAAGAATGTCCCAAAATCTTGTCATTCACAACGTAAGTTTTTGTGCTTATGTCGTACAGGGATTGTGTTATGCTCACGTCACCATTGGGAGCCAGGCTTTAGGAGTATAAATTACTCCAGGAACTTGATGGACCATTGAGAATGTTAAACTACCCAAAGCACCTAATACAAACGGTTCTGGACATCGAAAATGTCATGATATTGTATATTGATG
Organism: Hydractinia symbiolongicarpus; assembly: GCF_029227915.1. Classification (NCBI taxonomy): domain Eukaryota; kingdom Metazoa; phylum Cnidaria; class Hydrozoa; order Anthoathecata; family Hydractiniidae; genus Hydractinia; species Hydractinia symbiolongicarpus. Next base: position 3,762,421 of record NC_079882.1, on the reverse strand, counting down.
AAGGGGTGGGGAGGTTGCATTTTAAATGTTAAAGATTCAAGAAAATTTCGGTATAAGCAAAGATACTTTTAAAAACACGATTTCTTCGATTCATTTGCAAAATTTTCAAGGAAATTTAGTCGTAGCTTCAGAAGTAATATCTGAAAAGCACTTAAGGCTTCCATGACTTCAATATTTACTGGTGTAATTTTTATTGTCCTTTTCAACCCCTTAGAGTGACAATTTGTCCCCTTTATATATCACTTTTGGTCAATTTCTCGAAATTCGAACGCTTGCAAACTGAATTTACTTCTCACGTTCATGGCAGTTTGAGTTTTCAAATCTATAAGTACAACACGCGTATAACAAAGAAACAACAAAAAGTGTATATTTCTATTGTTTTCTCTCGTATATGTCAAAAAATTTTGTAAGTAAAACATACAGAACACTGCCACCATAAATTCACATAAAAATATATGTTATCTTTCGAAGAGGATACCCCCAGAACCGTTCCAAAATTATCCTGTGCCACTATCAAAAAGGTTTATAAAAATATGTCAAGAAAAATCAGGCCAGCTATCTTACGCCATATGATGTTTTTTCTTGTTTTTTATCTTTAGAAAAAAGGCATTTCTTATGATAACTTCTCAAACCAACGAGCAGCATTATATACAGACAAAAAATAAATTATGTTCACGTGTAAATAATACAAATAAAATTGCTCTCATGTGTGAAACAACAAAAGTTCCAATCAAAAAACCTTTAAAATATTTCGACATAATTACACATTAAAAGACTTAACATTTCATAACACATGAGAAACAAAATGCTAAAGTTACCAGAGCCGTAGTATAGGATTAGATATGAGAGCAGGGCGAAAACTTTCGTAGATACAGAGACTTTAAACAAAATGACAAAATGTGAGTTGAACAAGATTATCGAAGAAGAAATTATTGAAGAAGATATCAAAAAAAAAATCAAGAACAAGTAAACATGACTTTCTGTGCGCATTCTTTTAAAAACGTTAAAACAAAACTTTTCGCGACAAAGGTCAACCATCTCCATAGATAGGGAAAATAAACACACCATAGAACACCACAGATAACAACACACAACGTGAGTCACACATAATCACAACATATGGTCAAACAATCCTCCAGATGCATATATACACATTACAACTTCGTTTGAAATATAAATATATATCCAACCAAAATTCTAATCTTCAGACAGTCAGTTTTTTAGCTCAAAATGCATTCTATTCAAAATTATTCCAGTTAATCAAAAACAGTACGTAAACAAAAGCAAAAGAAAATATTGTGAAAATATCCTTTTCTTTTCTAATAAAGTCAAGTTAAATATGTCCAGACATTCGGTGATAAAAGAGTCAATATATTCAAAATAAAACAAAATAGAAAAGATGTTCTTTATAATATATACATGTTAACACAATTTAAAAATTGCCTTGTTAAAATAATACATACTCAGGGGAGGGAGAAAATGTTACCACAATGATTAATTTATTCAGCAATGTAAGATAAAAAAGAGCCAAGCAATCCACTAGCAAATATAAACAAGGTATCCCCTCAACAAAATTTTTGAGAAAAAATGACAAGTATTACCGTTTTTTTAAAAACAGGACTTGTAATGATTTACCTTTATGACAGGTTAATTGAATAAGACGTGGAAACTTCCTCTTTGACGTAGTGTGGATTTATTCCGAAACTTCTTGGAAATAATCCCTAATCAGAACGTCTTCGAAATAGTACAAGTCAAATATTTTGTATTGATGGGAATAAGGAATATTCGATTTTGATAGTCTGTCATAAAGATTAACCAAAACAAGAAGTATAATTATTGAAAACTTTTGTACAATAAGATATACTACTAACAAAGGATAAGAAATTACTAATACCTTCAATTAAGACATAACAAAAAAATTCTGGCATAGCAATGAAACAAAAAAGTAAAAGAAAGTACATCCAGTGAACTTTCTTAAGAAAATATAGGACTACTGAACTACCTCAGTGGCAACTTCAAGTCGAACTCCACAACCAAGCATATGTGGTCAGATGGAAAGTGCGGGTGTGGAAATCCGAGAACTTTGTTTTTCTTTAAGTATTCTACATCAACTGGTCCCAATTCACCAAGTGGCAATAGTTCCTCGTTAGTATAAAAGATATAATCCAAAACACCTGTGAAATCATAGGTGAAGTTTGTGAAAGGCAACTCATTATCCTTTCCAGTTCTACTCAACTTAAATGGGTGAGTAACAATATCGCTTCCCCTTTTCTCTTTCTCGGAACACTTTGACAGAAAACCGTTATATTGCAACTTTTGAAAGTCGGGATGACTCATGGGAATTTTTGAATTCTCCACGAACTCTATTACACCAGAATCGACCATGGAATTCATGTCAGCACATATAATGAATGGTGTCGTTTTTGCTGAAAAAAAAACAAAAGATTTATTTGAGCAGTATAAAATGTGTCATTCTTATATTTAGAAAAATGATTTCAATAAATGACATTTATTTTTATTTTAAAAATGCGTAACTGCTATAGAAAAATGTAAAAGTGTGAAAGAAGTACAACTCAATGTTTAAGATCTTTCTTTTGTTTGCACTGCACTTCTCACGTACTATCAATAGCATGCTCAAATCATTTCCACGTGCATGTGCATGCATATAGCAGAAAGCCTGATCCTATAGCTTACCTCCAGGAATGCTTTCATCCAAAAACGTTTTCAACTCTCGTAACAACATCACAGTTTGAATCACTTTCACATCTTTGAACTGTGGATCCCAATGGATGTGTGCATTGGTAACAACGACCTTCGGTTTTGTATTGTCTAACTCAGGTACGGCATCCACCATCTCCAATAAAGCCATAACACCTATGTTATCTCTTTGCATCACTCTGTTGACCATATCATCAGCCCCTTCAGCATGTGCAGCTGCAAGTTGACTAAATTCTACCAAGTGTTCTTTTAGTAGCGCAAATCTTGAAAAATAAAAAAATACTCAGCCTTAGAAAATGCACAGTCTGATAATGTACTGGATACTTGTCTTAAGTTACTTAGCAAAACAGATCTCAGATTTTTAAAAAATTTCTAGTGAAATTTGCAACGCTAAGTAACAGCCAACACAAGTGTCCAGATGATATTTAAAACCTAAGTCTGCCATAAATACTACATTATTTTTTAGTTGTTTTAATATAACCATTGTACCACATACTCCACTGGTGAGAACAGAACAAAAGTAGCAGAAGTCAGTATTTATACTAGTATCATTATATCAAAGTCGGTTATAATTAAGCTGTTAAACGGCTTTTTTCAAAATAAAATTCATCCTAAATTTCCCAATTTATTAGAAAAGCTAATTATATTCACTACAAAATATGCGACTTATAGCCCATTTTATGCAAGTTGTGAAGAATTAAAATTTCAATAATACTTAAGACCACTTTGATAAAATTCCCATTTGGGATTTAGAGGCCCTTATTTCTGGATTACACACTGGGAGTGCAAAAAGATAAGTAGAAATTGTGAACACATTTTTTACAGAAAATTATGATATTAATTTGTTTGGACCGATGCATAACCTTTCTTTGAAAGTTTAATTTTAAAACTTGAAGTTTATAGAATTTCTTAGACATTTCGACCTTATCATTATTAATGACATGGACAGCATATGTATTTTGGTTTGTTATTTTGATTACTATAACAACAAAAAGTATCCTATAAGTAGAACATGTGATGGAAAATAACTGATGGAATGGAATAAGTCGAATCTTTTTAAATACTTGGAAGTATGCCAGAACACAGCACAGCCATCCACATATCTTCTCTCCTCTTCTGACATAGTTTTCGCACGAGATTTAGCATTAAAAATTCCTTCATAACCATTTTTCTTCAGTTCAGGGAGAAAAAAGTTCCAGAATTGTTCTGTTTCCACTTCCTAAAATCGTAAACAGCTAAATACAGCTGTATACAATGACTTTTTAGGTATCACAATGAAGTTAATTTTTGCTACTTACACAACTTTTTTGGTATTTTCACACAATCAAGCCTTAACCAAAATTACTATGGACACTGCGAGATTGAAATTTTTAAGAAGGATCTCACTATTTTATCTGCTCCTGATGATTTTTTTTGTCTATAAGTTTGCAAAGAGTATTTTAAAACCTTTTTACAACACTTAAAGAGAATTTTACCTGAAGAGCCAGAATATCTGCATTAAACTGCAAGATTTCTTTTAAAATCGCATTTTTTCTATACTCCCATGCCATAGCCCATTGCGGACAGTATCCATATATTTGACGAGTAGCATATTTATCACAAAGTACATTGTATGACATCACAGTAAAATTTCCTAAGATGGAAGCATGACATAAACTGAACAAACAGTTCACAGAATACTCACATGCTTTTAAATATTAAAAAAATACACAATGTAAGTGGTACCATTTTTTGTGGTGTTTTGAGTTATAGGAATCCATTGTCGTGATGGTGGCCTTGGACAAACTGAAAAAAACATAAAAAGTAGTAAGGGAAATAAATACAAAATCAGTTTCTGCTTCTTTAGCAGGACTCTTCGAGAAAAGAAAAACAGCGATTCCATGCTTTTTCTTATCAACATTGTATTTTTTCACAAATTGAAAGGAGCATTCGGTTTCAATACCAATACCATTCAACTTTACGTTTTGAATTTTTTTAAAGGAAGGTTGTGATTTGTTTAGATTTAATTTGAGAAACCACAAGTTTAGCTCTTAACATCATCATTGCCAGCCATTGGTTAAATTAATATATATAAATAAAGCATTGTTCCTAAAACATTTGTTTAACTGTTAAATTTTTGACAATATTGAATATTATTTTAAGTGATTTTCATGATACATCATTAGAATTGTCATTATAAGTCACCATTCAACTTTACATAATTTAATTTACCTAAAATATTGTTTGCCCCACAAGTACTTACTTAAATTAATGACTCCACATACAACTTTCTCATGTAAACTTGTTGATTTTCTTATGAAAAACTCAATTTCAATATTTCGCTTTTATTTGAAACACACATATTTTGGTGGTATCCTACACAAACTCTGATGAAAAACATAATGGTAGACACATCGTATGCTATACCTATACTATATAATATATATACTATATATTATAGACTTAAAACAATGGCTGTAGAACGATATACTCACAAAAATGCATAACTCACAGGTTTCAGTTTCTCCCAGAAGTTTTAAATTACCTTTTTAAGGTCTAGGAACAAAGGGCTTCTCCAAGACTACAGAAAAATACGTAGTTTTGCAGTTTTAAGCTGGAGTATGTGACCAACTTGTTGAGTTTCGCATACCATTTTGCTTGCTTTTTTATATCATTTTGTGTGTCTCCATCACTAGTAATGGGGTTTCTCAATAAGACCCAATTGGTCACGTTTTAACATTGCATAGACAAAAAATGTATTTTATTAATTTGCTGATTATTTTATTTTGAAGAAAATTACAATAGTTATTCCAGAAGAGTAATACAAAAATAAATCAATTCACCTAAAGATAAACAACATAATAATTATCACATACATATCATGTATGTACCTAGTTGTGGTGACGTGCCTGTTTTATTACATAGGCACTATTTTGCTCATTAAGAGGGCTGAGAACAGCCAGAAGAATCGTCTGCCACATGAAAAAAATATTAATAGACTTTCTAAGAAGGCATACAAAAATTGTTATTTCAAAATGGTTGTTATGAGTTTGCTCTCCAGACTTTGTATAGAACAAATTAAGATGTTTGTTAATAACTAATCACAGCATCATGAAAAAGATCATTAAGACAATATCCTGTTAACATCCCCCCCTCCCCCACCTCTCCCTAAAAAAATTCAAAGCGCCTTACTTTGAGGCTGATCATTTTTTGTGGTAAGGCCAATAAAAGTAAAAGCACTGTTTTGCATTTTGGGAATAATTTGGGTAAGTTCAAGATATGGATGAATACACCTTTACGATAATTCAATTATACATGCGAACCTACGGCTTTCCATTGTAGATAGATAGATGTGCATATTTTACATGGCTAGCCTCACAAATATCGAGGGATATACCCTGTCTATTATTTCCAGGAGGGGCCATGGCGTAGATGGAGAGTCCTAGAGTATTTAATGCTCATTTTGAGCTACGCAGACCCAATTAGAGCCCGCGCTCTACTAGACAACTCCCGGCAACATCCAACGGCCCACACAGTGTGCCATCTTCCCAATTTCCCTCACATGGCTTGGGTTAACCCGGGGCTATGGTAACATTCACTCGCCCATGTTGAATCGCCGTCAAGATGAATCGAACCCCAGTCTCCCGCACAGAGTACGAGAGCTATAACCACTAATCTACGGCGCCACTTGTTTTACAATATCAAAAAAAAAAGAAGGTAAAAAACATGTTTTTATAAGAGTTTGTTAGAGACAAAAGCATGTTTTCTTCAGTTTTTTTTTAACTTCCTTTGTATCAATTTCTTTTAAATTTTCAGAGAGCTATAACCACTAATCTACGGCGCCACTTGTTTTACAATATCAAAAAAAAAGAAGGTAAAAAACATGTTTTTATAAGAGTTTGTTAGAGACAAAAGCATGTTTTCTTCAGTTTTTTTTTAACTTCCTTTGTATCAATTTCTTTTAAATTTTCAGAAAACGTTAATAATAATGAGATACAACTTATGTGTACTTTTCATTCTTGTGGTCGGATTTGCGTCATAATACTGGTTGAATTAATCACTGGGCAGTATTCAGGTTAAAAAGCCATTATGAAATGGGGTACTAATGTCGTAATCATAATGTTTTTGTGGTGAAACTTTTCTAAATACAATACTGGATTTTTCAAGGAATTCTTTTTTTTTTTAGTCAAAATGTTTTAGTTACAGCTTAATTTTTGCCATTTTGCGACATTTTAACGCCGTTTTACTTGTAAATTCTGTTTAATTAAGGTTGTTACCGTGAAGGTTTGACTGTGAAAAGTCCACTTTGTCCCCCATTGGAAAGCAACGAAGGAGAACATTCCGACAGCAAAAATACAAAACGCAGCAAGAAAAGTTATCATGAAAGAACATATTTTCTCCTTACAAAGAGTGATGTTTACCTCCTCCGATCGCAAAATAAGCTGTGATGGAGTGTTAGTTTTCCCGAATTATTGTGAAAGTGTATTTGCAACTTATCTGCACCCAACTTTCTCACTCCTTCATGACCATCTTGGATACGTTTGTTTGCAAAACCTAGTGTATGATGGTACAATTTTGCCACTTAGTCTGCAATAGATATAAAGTTGCAGTACACAAGTTTGCTATGCTTTTTCAAACAATATTTTTTATTACAGATCGATCTTGCATCATTGAAAGTGAGTTTCATGGCTCATAGCAGTGAGAATAGAATTTATTTCTTTGTGGCAAAGTTTTACCTTATGTGTGACAACATTAATGTTGATGTAACATTTAAATAATTTCCAAAACAAGTTTTAAAAGTAATAACTCAAAATATGTTCTTACCAGTAAGGTTATCTAGCATAAGAGTTAGTAACTTGTCTAACTGCAGGCTCATAATTTCTGAAGGTAGTGGATTTCCCTGTAATCCGAGGTTTTTTAACCGAAAAAGTCTTCCAAGTTCATTAGGAAGTACCCGCAAACTATTATATGAAAGATCTAAATCATTTAATTCTATCATATCTCCAATCTCATTTGGAAGACTTCGAATTTTGTTCTTTGACAAATCCAGTTTAGTTAAATTTCTCAGCCTTGATATTTCTGCTGGTATTCTGGAAATGCCATTGTCCCGAAGATATAACCCAGTTAAGTGTGTAAAGGTCCATAAAACTGGACTGAGGTTCCTGCTGTTGCCCACGATTTCTATCTCTCTCCATGTATTTTGAGGCTGTTTTTGCTCAGATTCGTCATATTTGTGTCCGTTCGACATCCCTTTTCCAATATTATTAAAATTAGTTATTGCTACCATGAATATTTCGAACAAGCAAGTAAAAAAGTACTGTTAAAAAAGAAGGATGTCAACCATTTGCGCTTGCTTTCATGGTGCTGGAGAAATAAGCCTCGGCTATCGGTGTCGGTGTTTTACGATAACGTCGTGGCCAGCTTCGCATGCTTTGTTTAAATTGGCACTTATCAATTTTTAACGGCAAGCTAAATCAACTGTTCCTTTTTGGGCCGACACATGACGGCTACATCAGAGATAGAGAAATTTGCAAATCCGAACCGTAAAAGATTACACTCTTAATATATACTAAATCTTTTGCGAGTAAAGAATCTGTAAATTGTGGGCTGTTATGGGCAACAATTTAAGAGTTCCCAGAACCGTCTTTCCCCAGAGCTTCTTTCAATAACTTTTGCCTAAAATTTAAACTTTTTGTGCGTAATGTTTTTAATTTGTGATTCTTCGAAAAAATGGTGTGAAAATGGTGACTGGTAAAAACAATCCAGGCTTTAAAATAAATGGCTTCGTTTCTTAAGATCATTGTTGGGATAAGATCGTGTATAAGATCGTGTTTTACGTTACTCTTTGTCTTTTATGATGAATAAAATGATTGCCCCCCTTTCAACACCATTTAATTGGAAGGAAAGGGGACGTTATTGGGTGGTGCTAAGTAAGGGTTTTATAGAGGAAAATTTGATCGTGTGCTACAGCTTTTATAACCTCGACTCAAGGCCCGTTGTCTTTCTTTTGAGATAATAAGGCGAACAGATCAACTCTTGCATCAAGGTTGCCTCTTTAATTTAAAAGATGATTCTTTGATACTTAAATTTGATGACTTTGAAATACAAATGGAGGCCCTTGTACTAAAGAGAATTAATTTTCCCATCCAGCAGTGTTTAGGTTCACCAAACTTGAGGTTGCAAGTAGCCAAAAATCGGTTTTAAAGTTGCAAGATTGTGTCGACGAAAAGTAATGGAAAAGTTAAATTTGAAAAAAACGCAGTTCCCTGCTGTAAGTCACTGCATGACTTTTGTATTTTTTTTTTACATTAAATTTGAAAATACTTTGTTTTATTTCACAATAACAATGAAAAATGATCATGCGGCAACGCAAAACGCTGTTGGCGAACCACCTGCGTCTCTTCAGCAGGGATGTCGTCTGGAGTCCACCCGAAGGTTTCTCAGGTCTTATGTTTTTTCACACTGCTTCTATTAAAATAAGTTTCAAAATATCGCCAACATTTTGCGTCACACAGCATCAACCAAATCTATTTAAAAAGGGACGTCGTCGGTTCACGCCGTATTAAACACAACATTGTTTAAGCGAGTCCAAAAAACGAATGTCTCGTTTATTCCGCAAACATTTAAAATCTTCCAACATGGCTGCAACAACAGAGGTAAGCTTTGTGAAAGTCGTAACTATTAACTTTTTTCGCGCGTTTAATTAGGATTTATAGCGTCTAAAAACCATACTCTACCTGACAGATAAAGTCTGGAAAGCTTGAACATGCCTGGGAAAAGTATAGCTCTAGCTAGCTGCTGTACCTCAAAAGATGGATTTCTGTGTTTACATTCTTTTTGAGTGGGAAACTCTTTCTATCTCTGTGACACGCAAAAAAATGCAGGCAGTAGATGAACGTGGTGAAACAAGACCTTTTTCCAGATCATCATCAAAAGAATAGGACATTCTACCCTTCTTTTGTTCTGAATACACCAGTCTCAAAAATTATGTCCAAATTAGCAATTCGGCTCAGCTTCGTTGACGTAGTGATGATTGAAAATTTGCTTAATTGACGAATCTCATTTGTGCTACATCCGCCATTTTAAAAATTTTGCAGGGTGAACGCAAACCTAGTTCGTAGGGGAAAGAATGCTTAAAAATGTGGAAATTCAAAAAATTGTATCCAACCATCAGGGAATGATAACTCAAAAATTCGAAAAATTGTATCCAACCATCCAGTTATTAATGCACTATTAATCGCTGATATTTAATGATAACTTTGGCATATCGTTTAAATAGAGTTTCAGCACGCCATTTTCAACTAGTTCTCAGAACCCTTTTCGCATTTTGAAGCGAAGCACAGCAATATGGTGGGCAATTGCTTTTGGGAGACAACAAGCGTATAATATATTTTAGTTTTTCCGACTCAGTATATCAAAAATTTTGATCAAAAATTAGAGTTGGTTGGGTGACTCTAACACCAAATATTTGTGACTTCTGCCTTAGCTAACGGAAGGTAACCACAATAAAAATCTGTGTGGAAATGATACTTAGCTATCTTGATTTTGCTCCAAAAAATTATCTGTGCTCAAAATTCCTAACATTGTTCTTAAAACTCCAAAAAATGTCTGGCTCTGCACTATCTTCACCTAAAATAGGAAAGCTTTTTACCTCCAAAAAAATTGTTATGACGTCAAACCGAATCCCCGAATCAGCGTCGTTTATGAAAATTTTGCTTATAGATAAGTTGCGGTATGTCTAATGTTTTGATTTTGCATCGAGAACAATGGACATGCTTACGCATGTGTACAAGCAAAAAATATAAACAACAGACCACAACGATCGAAAATATTAAGTGTAAAAAAAAACTGACGCTAAAATAAGTAATGTCTGGTCTTAAACAAAGAAGAAAATAGGTGAGAAAAAACAATCCAATGCATTTTTAACCTTATATTCCTAAAAAAAGATTCAATTTGTTATTTCTTTTCTTGCCTGTCAGGATGCACGCGCGTTTCCAGTGGACCTTGATTCACAGTCGCCCAGTGCTAAGTAGGCCATGCTTTGCGATCAGAGTGGACTTATGCCTTATTAATGTGCGAAGATTCAATGTACAAGGCAAATGTATTTTGTTGGTTCTGCCACTGTGCAGAAGAGGAAAAAGGCACAATTTTTGTCATCGTTTTTTTTATTGTTGTCAAAAATTTACTGACTCTCTGACTCATGTTTCATTTTTTCAAAGTGAGCCAGTCAATCTGAGTACAAACTTGTTAGACATGGTGTACCACAAGGATCTGTTTTAGGCCCTCTTTAGTTTCTTATTTATATAAATGATTTAAATTGTGCCATAAAATTTTCCGAGGTTCATCACTTTGGTGATGATACCAACCTAATGTGTTCTGATAAGTCTTTAAAGGTAGTGTCTGCTAAAAAAAAAAAAATTTGAGTATCAAACAACATAGTGGAAAAAGAAACAAAACGTGTTTTTAAAGTTTGCCAGCTTCATCTTGTGTCAACATAAACAGAAATATATTCTTGGCCATGTTGAAACACAGCGATCAACTTTTCAAATGAATTGCGCCTAAAAAAGACTGGGTAAATAATTTAATATGCGTAATTATGCATTTTACGTAGACATTTGTATAGAAACACCCAGACACGCAAGGCAAGTAAAAACACACACCCACCCCCCAGATTCTTAGTGGATGCTTTTTGAACTTATAGGATTTAAAAAATAATTCAGCTTTTTTTAAGAACATCTAAGTTTTAACATAGCGTAAATGTGTTTTTATTTTTACAGAATTCAGGACAAAATTGTTCTTATTAGGTTTGAACATACAGTGGAATCTCTATATCTCAACTACTCTATCTTGAAACGGAGTTTCCCCAAACTTATGCAAAACATTGTTCTTTGTTTTAAAATATCACAATGAGATTGTGTGAAACCCAACACCATCCTAATTAATAAAAAAAATAATAATAATAGCATAAACACCGAAACACATTTTTAAAAAATATCGCGAAAGTTTATTATTTAATTTTACCGTTTTCCTTTTGTGCATGCTAGTGAGTACGGTGTGAGTACAGTATCAAAGATGTGCAAGTATTTTTGATGTACTCGTACGCATATACTCGTCGCGTACTCGTGGAATACCCACAGAAGAAATTACTTGTACCCATAGTTTAATACTCGTGTATAGTTACTCACGATCGTCACTGTAGCATTTAAGTTTTGAACCCAGCCCATTTCGTAAGATTTAGGTAAGCGTGCAATGAATCGCACTCCTCAATAATTCTATGCGTGTGGTGCATGTGCGATTTTAAAAATCCAATTTTTAATAAGCAAAAGCAAGAACGAAATCCCTTTACCCTCTGTACACCGCACAGGGTCTATTGCTTTGGTGTGGAGGACATACAAAGAGCAATGCCATCAAAGTTCTCAATTACACTTTCTTCAATTACACTTTGTAACTACTTGTGGGACAAACAATATTAAATTTAATTTTAATTACAGAAAGTTAATGCTCGGCTAATAATAACCACATTTAACATTACAATGCTAAGGATGGATTATGAATGGATAATCTTTGCTATATATCAAAGTTGTTGTTTTTATCTTTAACTTATTTTGTTTTAAATTTTTTTTTAACTTATTTCTCCAAATCAAAATATGCTTCTGAACAGAACATATAAATATTCTTCTTATTCCTTTAACATATGACATAAACACACATTTAAAATTTAATCTGAACAAACTCGACACTTCTGACTTTACTTCACTTAGGTGCTTTATTTTTTTTCTCTCTATAACGATTTCCTTACTCTCTCTAAAACACTATTTTGGAGCGCTGTAGCCTATTTGCTTGGGTCTAAGTAGCTGTGGGGCTTGTATCACAAGAGAATGCCAGTTAAAATAAATGTCTTCATAGTTTGTTACAATACACATCTGTGTTATACATCACTACAATACGACTAAAATACAAGCGTCTTGTCTTGCTCAGTCCAGTCATAACACTTCTTCCTTTCTTTATATAGAAAAGTCCTTGAATTTATTTGAGAGTCTATGTAGTCGTTGTGGATATCTTGGATTTGCGGTTGGTTGTTCTTCGTTTGTGTTATCCTCATCACCATCCGTCTCCTATTATGGCACTGTGGATCACTGTCATCACTTGACTCTGTTGATTCTGGGTTCTGATCTGCTGCTCTAGGTTTTCTATGTACTAGACAGTCATCTTCTAAATCACCCTACTTCTCTTTTTGTGTAAGAAGTTGGAGGTCTTAGATAAGATGGTCGGGGTTTTACGTATTTAAATTTTGCTGCATCCCTGGTGATAAACTTGCTGGGTCGAGTGGCAGTACCCTTAGATCCATTCATGTGGGTAACTTAGTACGGTTTAAGTTGTTCACACTTTTGCAGTGTGAGCAACTTTCAGGAGCATCCTCATGAATTTCTAAGCTAACCCATTTGAGCTGGGTTGTTCCAGTGTAATCTTTTTATGGACAAATCTGTTGGTTGCATACTGCCTTATGTTGCGTCTATTAAAAGGAGGTCCATTATCTGACTTGATACTTTCAGGTATGCTATGAGTGCACAGTATTTGTTCAAGTTTTAGCAAGACGGTTCAGTAGATTAGGTTCCAGTAGATTTGAATATTTCCATTTCTGGAAAGCGGGAGTATTCATCAATGACAAGAAAAAAGAAGTACTGGACCTTCAAGGCCCACAGGCATCTTTTTCCAAGGTCCATCCAGCATTTGTGATGGTTTCAGAGGCTCATATCAACGACTTGGTGTTGCATTCAGACATGGAAGGCAGGATTTCACCTAATCTTCAATGATTTTGTCCATGCCTGGGAACCATACACTTAAAGGAAGATACTTCTTCATTTTAGTTTCTCCTTGGTGTCCCTAGTGTGCTATGGCTACCACATCCGATATCAGTGTTTTCGGAATGACAATCAGGTCTCTCCTCATCACCTACTGCTGTGCAATAGTGAGTTCTCCGAAAACATGCTTATACGGTTATAATACTTTATGTGCAGGAAGTTCTTGCTTGTGCATTACAGTACAGTCCAGATGTAAGCGTACGCGTACGCTCAAGTTTCACACCTTTTTCTCGGAGGCTGTAGTTGTTTGTCTTTTGTTCTTATTAATTATCTTGCGAGTCTTATAAGTCATTAACTTGCGCGTAATAAACAAAAGATTATCGAAGAAAAAATAGCTTATTATAACTGCGCGTAACTATTGTTAAATAGTGTTAACATAACTATTCCCAATAGCATAATTGCAAATGTTATCAACTCTATCAATGTGACACGAAGAGCCATTGTTTAATGTTTTGCGTGGAAACTAAATAAACTAGCGAGAAGACATTGTTGGTTGCGCGGGTTAAATAAAGCTTTTAAGAGATAGAAATTATTATATTTTAACAAAGATTGAAACTTTAATTTTAATAGAAATGTTTTTTTAGATCGCATTATAAAAGTTTAAAAAACGGAAAACGGCGATAGAAATGTTTTTTTAGATCGCATTTTAAAATTTTAAAAACGAAAAACGGCGATAGAAATGTTTTTTTAGATCGCATTCTAAAAGTTTAAAAACTAAAAACGGCGATAGAAATGTTTTTTAGATCGCATTATAAAAGTTTAAAAACTAAAAACGGCGATAGAAATGTTTTTTTTAGATCGCATTTTAAAAGTATAAAAACGACAAACGGCGATAGAAATCTTTTTTTAGATCGCATTTTAAAAGTTTAAAAACTAAAAACGGCGATAGAAATGTTTTTTTAGATCGCATTTTAAAAGTTTAAAAACGAAAAACGGCGATAGAAATGTTTTTTTAGATTGCATTTTTAAAGTATAAAAACGACAAACAGCGATAAAAATGTTTTTTTTAGATCGCATTTTAAAAGTATAAAAACGACAAACGGCGATAAAAATGTTTTTTTTAGATCGCATTTTAAAAGTTAAAAACGAAAAACGGCGATAGAAAAGATTCGTTATATCACATTTTAAAAGTTTAATAACGAAGAGCGGCGATAGAAATGATTTTTTAGAAAGTTAAAGAACGAAGAACGGCGATAGGAAAGCTTCGTTAGATAGTGTTTTAAGTATTTAAAATGTTATCAACTCTATCAATGTGACATGGCGATCCATTGTTTGATAGTTTTATAAAATAAAAGATTTGCGCGAAAACTAAATAGACAGCGAGATGCATTGTTTAAATCTTTTAAGAGATAGAGCTGTTGCGCTGAAAAAAAACAAAGACAATGTTTTTAACAATAAAATGTAGGTGATACTATAAAACGTCAAAAGTTATATTTTTAGATTTTTTCTTTCTTCGGTATTAAAATTTAATTTGTTTTCGAAATCTTATCGCGAAGGGAAAAGTTCCGAACGTAGGGTTTTTTCCGTTTGCGTTGCTAAACGTTGCTTTTTATAAAAAGAACTTTTAAAAGTTTCGCATGTTAAAAAATATATTTCGACGATAAAGAAATATTACTAAAAGTTTTTTTTCTAAATATTTAGATCATTGCATTTCTTGTTTTTTAAAAGAGCTTGTGTTTTTTAAATATATCAGATTAAAATCGCGTTACTATAATTAGTTTCGTTTTGTTAAAAAAAAAAAATTCAATGGCCTTCGCGTTTAATTTTTTCTCGCGCAGAGTATTGTTTTTAAACAATGTTTCTTGCTATGCTTTTGTTTTTAACACGAAGCAATTATTTTCGCGCAATTTGAAAGGAACTCGCTATCCTATTGTTTTTTTTAATGAAAGCAATTATTTTTGCAAGTTGAGCATACGCGTACGCTTACATCTGGACTGTACTGTATACAGTACTTCAATTTTGCCATGGAATCGCATTGATTGGTATAGCTTTCTGTACCATATCCACTGTCATTACATTAGGAACATCTTGATTGATCACTGCATTGACAAAAAGATATATACTAACTATATAGACCGCATCAACCGTATCATTCAGAAAGATAGGGTAGACAAAACCAACACCATTCTCCAGATCATGAAAAAAATTGTGTGATTTTTGTGGATATGAGTCAAAAAAGCTCATAAAAATGGACAGTGCCCTGCAAAAGAGAAAAATTGTAATTTTTGCAAAAAAAAAGGAACCACTTTGCACACACCATGTTTGTCCAGGTGGTGAAGTCTGGACAGTAACAGATGATGAAGATTCCAGTGCAGCCAAAGAGGATGAAGTTACTGGTAGGATTTACGATGTATGTCAAGTGACAGGTGTTAACCTACTGTTCGTGTTTAGACAGTATAACTAAGTGTTAAATGGGGTTTTTGTTCTGTTTGGTGCAGATCTGATACATTGGTACAACGTTGCGTTGCTGTTGTGTTGCTGTTGTGTTTAATGATTGTTGTGTTAAACCCAAGTCAGAGCTACAACGATTATCAGGTTAGTCACATATTTCGCCTTTTAACACTGGTAGCAGAGGGTGTACTAACCTTTTAAAGATGGCACACTACAAAGCCCCACCGACACTTGGTGATAACACTAATATGTGTTATGAGAACTGGAAAAAAGAAGTACAGATATGGCAATTATTTACTTTGTTGAAGAAGAAGAAGCAGGCACCTGCTAATTTTTTGGCTTTGACTGGTCAAGCACGAGAAGCAATTTTAGAGATGGAACTTGAAGTATTAAGTTCTGATGATTGTGTTAAGGAACTCGTAAAGAAGTTAGACTCCTTGTATCTTAAGGACTCGCACCATTCAGCTTATGAAGCATATGAAAAGTTTGAAAAATTTTGTATACCTTCATCAATGACAATGAATGATTATATTATTGAGTTTGAAAGACTATACAACAAGCTCAAAAATTACGATATGGAATTACCTGAAGGAGTTTTAGCTTATCGTTTTATTAACAGTTCAAATATTTCGGAAAGTCATAAGCAGCTTATTAGAGCAACTTTAACAGAACTAAAATACACCAAAGCCAAAGAGCAGCTAAAAAAGATTTTTAGTGATCCTTCAAATTTTATGACTGGTCAAGGTAGTGATGATATCAAAATCGAGAAGACTGAAGACATTTACTATGGAGCTACGTACAGACAAAATAAAACTCAAAGTCGATCTAGAGACAACAGAAGAACATATACCCGAAAATTTGCAGATGGGAATAGAAGATTGAACCCATTAGATAGAAATGGTGAGCCTAGTAGATGTTCTATCTGTGGATCAGTTTTTCACTGGGCAAAGTCATGCTCAGATACACGTCAGGGACAGGAAAACAAAACAAAACAAGCACCTGATGAAGTTCAGGTAACCCTTATTAAAGAATGCATGACAAATCTTGTTGGAGAAACTTTAAGCATGGCAATACTTGACTCTGGATGTACCAAAACAGTTTGTGGTGAAGATTGGTTGCAATGTTATCTGAACACATTGAATGATGGAGAGTTAAAGTCTGTGATTGAAAGAAAAAGTGCAACAATATTCAAGTTTGAAGTGGTAAACATGTGACATCTGTTAAAAATGTCACCTTACCTACAATAATTGCTGGACGAAGCGTGATGTTATCCACAGATGTGGTGCAAATACCATTACCCTTATTGCTAAGCAAGGAAGCTATGAAAAAGGCAAACACTAGAATAGACTTTGCCAACGATAAAATAATTATCTTCAACACAGATATACCAGTTTCTTTCAGTTCCTGTGGTCATTACTGTATTCCAATAGGAAGAGTTGGAAAGTTCAAAGAAGGAGACATTAAAGAAGAAGCACTTGCTATATGTAATTTTTTACAACAGAAAACACCACTGCAAAAGAAGGCTGCTGCAGTCAAACTTCATTGACAGTTCAGTCATCCTAATAGTTCAAGACTAAAACAGTTGCTGATAGATGCAAGTATTAATGATGTTGAGATCTTTAATCATCTTGATGAGCTTGAGCATTCCTGCCAAATTTGTTTGAAATTCAAAAAGCCAAAGCCAACCCCGATTGTAGGTTTTCCAATGGCAAGACGATTCAATGAAACAGTAGCATTAGATCTGAAAGAATGGTCAGATTCGCCGAAGGTTTGGTTCTTGCATTTAGTTGACCATTTTACTCGCTACAGTACTTCGTGCGTCATCAAAACAAAAAGGAAAGAAGAAATAATTAAACGAATTTTTCAAATATGGATTTCCATATTTGGTTCTGCTGAAAAATTTCTTAATGATAACGGCGGAGAATTTGCAAATGAGGATTTTGTATCGATGTGTGAAGATGCCAACATCAGAATATGCACAACAGCTGCAGAAAGCCCTTGGAGCAATGGTTTGGTGGAAAGGCATAATGCTATTCTTGGTTATAATGTTAGCAAGATGATGGAGGATAAAGTTACAGTCGATTTGGACATGGCAGTAGCCTGGTCAGTGAGCGCCAAAAATTCCCTGAAAAATGTCAATGGCTACAGTCCGAACCAACTTGTTTTTGGATTCAACCCAAATCTTCCGAACTGCGATAATGCGAAGTTACCAGCTTTAGAAGGAAAGACTTCCAGTGAGATTGTTGCAACAAATCTAAATGCTATGAACGCTGCACGGAAGGCATTCATACAAAGTGAATCAGCGGAAAAGGTTAGAAGAGAATTAAGGCATCAAACGAGAACGTCAGGTGATGATAGATTTGAAACTGGGGACAAATTCTTTGGGGACAAAAGAAAAACAAGCAATGCTTGGAAAGACCAGGTAGTGTCATAGGACAGGATGGCAAACAGGTTTTAAAAAAACATGGCAGTTCGTATGTCCGTGTGCACCCTTGTCGTATCCAAAGAGACACAGGCTTTTCTCTGATTGATGCTACTCCCATAGAAAGTTGCAGAAATAAACCAATAACATCTTTAACCGACACCGATAATCCTGCGAATGAAGAAGTAGTAGGTGATGGAGATAGTGATGACAGTGCTGAAAATATTGATTTGCAGAACTTCCAAAGTGATGAACCAGAAAGAAGGGATGCCATTAGAAAGGAGAGACAAGAAAATTCTGATATTGATTTGCAGAACTTCCAAAGTGATGAACCAGAAAGAAGGGATGCCATTAGAAAGGAGAGACAAGTTGCATCAGATTAAATTAATGATATAAATAATCTAACCAGTAGCATAAGTCAACAAGACCAAAAGTGGTTTGATGGTTCTGTTAAACCCAAAGCTAAGTCATTTGTAAAGTGTAAGTTCAAGGACTGTGATACAGTTAAAGATGTGGAAATTATATCAAAAGGTGGTAAAGCAACTGGAAAATATAAATCCTATTTGAATATACGAGATGTAGATAGTAATTCATTGTCATGTGTTAATTGGGAGGAAATTGAAAGTTGGCAGCCAATAAACACAGAAGAGGTACTTCTTTCGCAAGTAAAATTTGCAGATTCAGACGTCTTGAATGCTAAAATTGACGAATTGGAAAAATGGAAAAAGAACAAGGTTTATGAAAATGTTGAAAACCATGGACAAAAGGCATTGTCTGTGTGATGGGTCGTGACTGAGAAAATACTGAATGGGAAGAAAAAAATGAAAGCCAGATTAGTTACACGGGGCTTCAAGGAGATAGATAATGACATTTTAAAAGACTCCCCAACTTGCTCGAAGAAAAGCTTGCGTTTGATACTCACCCTGATTGCTTACAATAATTGGAGGTGCAGTTCTATTGATATCAAATCTGCATTTTTACAAGGAAAGGAAATTGAAAGAACTGTTTACCTAAAACCTCCAAAAGAAGCTGATAATGGAAATTCTTTGTGGAAGCTTAAGAAATGCATCTATGGTTTGGTGGATGCTTCTCGCTATTGGTATTTGCGTGTAAAAGAAGAGCTCATAAATCTTAATGTCTCGGTGAGCAAGAGTGATCCTGCAATATTTTACTGGCATCATGGTCAACAATTATCAGGAGTAATGGCCACACATGTTGATGATTTTTGTTGGGGCGGGAATGAGGATTTCATCAAAAATGTTATAGAACCTTTACGGAGAGTGTTTCTTGTTGGATCTGAATGTTCAACTGTATTTCGTTATCTTGGATTAAGCTTGAACCAGCACAGTGATTTTACCATTCAAATCAACCAAAATGCATATGTTGAGGAAATTGAACAACAGGTAGTGATCAAGATGAGGAGATTATAACCGTTAAAATTATACTGCAATCAAGTTGATTCAATATGCAAAAGAATCCTTATACCTGAATAGGTATACTATAATTTTTGACATGCTACAAGACTAAAGACCAAGGTTAAGCAAAGACGATATGTGATGGCTACACATCTTGATTTCCTTAGAAGAGCCAAAATTGACATTGCAGCTAGATGTGGACAGACACACAAGGCTTGGGCATACGTAGTAGATGGTCAAGTCTTTGTTAGGTTCAGAGGATGCAAAAGCCTTGGGGATACTTAAGATCAATCCAAATGGGGAAGTAATTTCACAAGTCCAGGAGGAAAACCCCAAAAGTGTACAAGATATTATTAATTCACATCCTGCATTATTTGAAGGGATTGGGGAAATTTCGAAATAAAGAAATGGGTTTTAACCATCAAGCCAGTGATTCAGAGAGAAAGACTGGTACTATTAGCCTAAAGAAAAGGGTTAATGGCACATATACAAGAGCTGAGAGATAATGATATCATTGAAAAACAACTGGGTCCAGCAGAGAATTTGGATTGGATTTCCAATATAGTGTAACTAAAAAAAAAAAGGCATGGAGAAAATTTGGGTGAACATTGACTTGACATATGTGAACATTGCTGTGCCAACAGTCCATATGCTATGCCACAAGCTTCATAGCGCTTGACTTGATCTGAAGAATGCGTTTTATCAGATCCTGTTGGGTAAATCCTCTTGACCATTAACCAATTTCTACACACTAGCTGGAATACATCGTTTTAAACGCTTGATCATAGGAGCCGGCCCAGCCAGCCAGGAATTTCATGAAAGATTTTGCAAGAATATTGTTGGGTAGAACAGAGTACTACAGATTGAGGATGACCTGCTTGCATATGGAAGAAACCAGGAGGACCATGACAAACATCTGAAGGACATATTTGACCGTCTGGTGAAAATGGGAGTCACTCTTAGCAAGGACAAGTGTGAATGGAGCAAAAGGAGAGTATTGTTGTTTGGTTACAGGTTTAATCAGTCAGGAATGACACCTGATCCATTGACAGTCAAAGCTTTTGTTGAACTACCATCACCTTCCAGTATCTCGGAAGTGAAAAGTTTTTTGCAAATGTGTAAGTATAATGCCATGTTTATTTGTAATGACTATGTAACATACAGTGACGTTACAGCTCCCTTAAGGAAACTAATAAAGAAAGATGCAAAGTTCAATTGTTTTTCACAGTGTGAGGAAGCCATTCAAACACTGAAAGATGCTCTTGTGAGTGACAACTTAATGACATACTGAGATCAAAGGCATAAGACCAAACTTGTTGTAGACCGGGGTCCAGAAGGAATCGCAGCAACATTGCATTAGCAGGATGAAGACACAAAACAATGGCACACAGTTAACTACACCAGCCAAACCTTGACACCAGTGGAAAAAAGATATATATGCAGTTATTATAGGATAAAGTTTGGCTATTTTATTTAGTATCATGCCACTACTGCGATGGTACAACAATCCCACCCTTAAAGGACCAGTACGAGTGGAACAGCACTGTTCCAATTTCAAAGTAGTGTATGAAAAAGGAAGCAATAAACCAACTGAATACAACAGTCACCATCCTTTGCAAATATCATTAACATCAAAGATAATTTAGGAGTCACTGGCTATATCTTTTTGGCTGCTTTTTCAATTTTATTGGCCTGAGTCGCAGCCAATGTTAGATTTCTTTAAATTAAAAGAAGTAGCAAATTTATAAAAATATGCATTTTTAACTACACCGTTTTCTACGTACATAAAAAATGTTTTGCTTTTTTTGTAAAGTGGATAATTCCAAAAAGCTATCACAGACACAAAGAAAACAAAGATTTGCATGTGTGATTAATTGCACGCATAAATAAACCTGCCCATGTGTGGGGTATGCCCATGCGATTGCACAAAATGATCTGGGAACCCATTGTTCATGTATTTCGACATTGCCATGATATATTTTGCCACTCGTAGTATGCTTTGATTTTCTACTGGTAGGGATCGTTCAGACTGAGTGCAAGTCTGTAAGCTAAGTGCAATACTAAAATTAGTTTTTTTAGCAGATAAATAAACAACCTACTAAGGGTGAAAAAGATACCCTGTATACCCTGTCAAATTCATGCAACAGATTATCCAGTGGCTCCAATCATCTTTAAATGAAGTGTGTCGATGACCCAACTTTTTACACCACGCTGACAGCATGAGCAACTGCTGTGATGTCATAATGAATATATAAAAGTTTAACACATTGCAGGGCTTTCTGAATTAAGATTTTATAAACACGAGGTTTTGTACACGCTACAAAAATTACAAAGCAAATGGTAAATGTAAATTTTAAACTCTTGCAGGTCATTCATGCCTACAACGAAAGAGGGTTTCTTCGTTTTTTGTTTTTGCTTTATTATTACTCTCCTTTTAATTAGTTAAGTAAATAGATATTCAGTTCAAACTTCTAACATTAAGTGAAAATTATGTATGTATTAAAAGTGTGTTCACTTGTTTTGACTTTTGAGAGAAGTTTTTTTAAAATATTTACAAAAAACATTTTTCAAAAGAAAATTACTTATTTGCATGGAGAGTTTTCTGATAACGTCAGTATCATATGATTGCTGTCTCTGAAACTATGATTTAAACATAGAATTTCAAAATATTTCTTTGTCATAATACATTCGTTGTCATTCGACTTTCATTCAATAAAGTTGAATATTCTTTACTTGTTTCACTAAAATCACTACTGTATTCCACATCAGAAATTGCAGAGCTAGAGCTAGAAATTAAATCTTCCATATTCATTGGCTCTTATGTTCTCAGCATTCAGTGTAAGCTGATTTCACCTCACAAATTAACTCTGTCCGAAATTAACCGTGGCATCAGAACGATTAAATGTCCCATAATCCTCTTTTGTTTAGTGTTGTTTACGAACTCAATTCCTTATTACATGAGAACCTAGGATGTTAGAGAAGTTTGACTAACTATTAATGTAAAATATTTATGAAATGAGATGGTATGGTAAAACTTACAGGTGGCTTAAACATTGACCTTCTAAGCAAAGAATTTATTTGCGGGTACAAAGATTTACTACATATATACTTATTCTGTGAAATAGCATGTTACTAAGGCCACCAATAGAAAAACAACACTTATTGACCATATCTTTAGTATTAGTCAAAATTCTCTGGAGTGCCAGAATGCATTGTTTACAGATGAAATTAATGATCACAATACTCAATACCCAATATCTTCAACATTAGGAAAGAAAGATATGAGCTTGGATACAAGTAGACTTGCCAGGAAAAGGAATTAGATTAGAAACAATACATTTGTGATTTTTACAGACTTCTGTTCAATATCCTTTATGACGCATGATTTCGTACCTTGATTAAAAGTCGTATTAACACTCATGCACTACTGAAAAGGGTGAAATTAACTCGTCCTTCTGCACCTTTGATAAGTGATCCTAAAATTATTGTTATGCAGAGCCATAAAAGTTATCTGAAAGTTACTAGTTTACAATATTTCATCTATAAACAAGAAATATCAATCTTAAAAATACTATCAAATCAAGTAACTGGTCTTTTCTACGTAAATCACTATCATTGAAACAATCAAGAGTAGCGTGGAATACGATTCCCTGACTTCAAGACAGGATCACAAATGCATTAAGAAAGATCCAACAGAACTAAACCAATATTTACCTGCAATTGCTTCTTGTTTCACAAACAAATCTAGCTCATCAGAAGATTAACTTGAACTATAAACCCAACATAATATAATAGTGAAGTTAAAAATATTATTTCAAAGTTAAAGAGCAATGTTCAACAGGTAGTGATAACATTCCAGAAAAATCTATAAAACATATTGCTCATCTTTTAGTTTGACCCTTGGTCCATATTATGAACAATTACATTGATAAATTTTAGTTTTCTGCATGATTGAAAAACGCCAAGAGTTTGTCCTAATCCAATGAGTGAGAATCCTGTTAATAATAATATCGGAAATCTCTAAAGTCATTCTTATACAACTTTACAAAATAGAGATTTATTGTGCAACCCAGTCTGGTTTCAGGAAGGGTCACTTGGCAATAACAAGTTTGTTAAAACTCAGCTTGAATCAGCTCGTAATTTGACTGGTTCCTAATTTTGTTTTGGCAATTGAAAATTAAAGTGTTCGCCGTTTTTTAATTTGGCTTAATAAGAAGTCAATGAAAGTCTTGGAATTTGGTTTTTAAAATTTTGTGAAGACCCTATTTTCAAGAGGTATTTTATATTATATTTTATTTTAGGACATTACAAAACACTCGGTGCATACATTGGTGTTTAGATCAATTAAGAGGACTCATGATATGTTTTTAGCGGACCATACACTTCCCGTAGCTCAAAGTAAATTAGCGTAAGTTTACTGTTTTTATCTAAGTTTTATATTGACGTTTGATATGTGTATATCATAAAAAGACTTTGCAGAGTACTGCACATGGTTTTTAACAAGACAAATTAATTGCTGCACCACATACCTTGTCTCTATCCATATTAAAGTCAATTTGTGATACTGGGAATTTAATGACAAAAAAATCTACACACAGCTGTCAATAAAAAAACTATTCGGGTAATGTGTCAAAATCATTTTCATATGTGCTAAGGTCCATTTGTTGAATGAGTTCAAACTTTAAATCTTTGACATCAATTTTTTGAGAAGTGCTTCTAATATTTAAGTGCTTTTTGCATTGTCATGATGGGGGAGGGGAGCATTTTTCTTGCACAAAGTTCAAACATCTGGATGGTGTCATTTTTGTACAAAATTCCACTGCAAATGTTATCAAACGTTGCCCTACTGCCAAATCACCAAATATATAAAAATAAGATTAAAGTAAACAATTTGTATATCGTTTGGGCTTTATACAAAAGTTTTTGACAGTTTCGTGACAAAATAGTTTGTCCGTCAATTTGTGATTTTGTTTTGACGGAAAATTCACAACCTAACAGTTCAGAGCAAAAACTCTGGAATAATTTGAGGATGGTCTCATTTCAGAATATGTAATTTTGAGTATGAATGTTTATGTTTTAGAGACGATGTGAAAAAAAAGTTTAAAATACTAGCAGAGTATTCGCACATAATAAGGACACACACTGATAAACTAAACAATACTCAGAATTCATCTTTCCCCTTGGCTTTAGAGGCTCCGAAAAGTAAGTGTGCTACGACTTAAAAGAATAAGTTTTAATAAAAAAAGATAAAGATACGTGATTTCTATTTTTGTTTTTAGATCATGATGCTCCTCTTGCAATAACAGGACCGCATCATTTCCCAAGTGCACCAGGTACAGAAAGTTCATAACGTGTGCCCAATTTAGATGAAAAAAATATCCGATGGATTGTAATATTGCTTAAAGTTGCTATTTGTTTATTCGTTTAAGGAGTTTCATTAACAGAAGACACTGCAGCAAACAAAAGACAACCAACTGCGACTGGTGAAAATTATGTTCGTTCATTACAACCTCTCTCCCAAACACAGTAAGGAACTATAATCTTGCATTTTATAACTTCTAAAAATTTATCTGTTACAGAAATAAATAATTCTTAAAAAACCCTCCCTGATGTTTCTTGGCACACCACTCATGGAACCTTTTTCTAAAATTTATTTTCCATCCTGGAAGGATTTGTTGTCAGTTTCATTAAAAAAGCTTGAATTAAATAAAAGAATAGACACCAATATCAACAATTTTCTATTGTCAGTGCATTAATTTATAACACAGCATTTCCACAAAAATGTAAATAGAAAATTTACGGACAATTACAGTTAGAGTATTAGCATATAAGGTAATACACTTGATTAGAGAAGCAAACAGTTACAAAGATATATTTTGGTCATTTCAGCAATAACACGTACATTTATAAGAACTTTCTTTGGAAAATGTTTTAGCTGTAGCTCGAAACACTAATCAGAAAATGTTTAGGATCATGTGCTTCTTAAGAAACATTAGAAGATATTGGGGTTAAAAGGATTTTTTATGATGCCATCAAACAAACGTATAAGTTTCAACAGAACATGTTCCCTTTATTTTAGTTCCTCCTCTATTCCAACCAATTTGACCTGCCACCTTTTTATTTTTATTTTTTTGATTTTTTAATATAGAATGCGCTGTTGAAGTTAAAACAGTTAATAATTTCTTAGTCTAAAGAAAAGAAAATTGACCCTATTTTTATTTGCAAGAGTTATAAGACACAAACATAACACAGTTTTATTAAGGAATATTTGCATGAATTTCATTTCAAAATTTGTATACTTTCAATATGGTAATTTGAGAAAATAAAGACAAATAAGTAATATCCTCTCCAAGGGCCCATTTTAAATAAGTGTTCCAGTTGCTTAATCAAGCATTTACAGTAGTCAACTGCATTCTAAAAAAGAATGTGTTCAGCGTTTTTCAGTTCTATTTATTGTGTATTACTCATTCCTGCATTTCTAACATGACAGAAAAATAAAAATAACAATAAAAAATCCGCTTTTTTTTCATTGTTGCAGTTGTACCTAAGTCAGTCAACCAATATTGTTATTTCCATTGTGTTAATTTTAGATCAGATGCAAATAAACACGCACCTGGTATCCATGAAATAAGGGAAAAAGCCGGTACTCTGGACAGAATTGCACCTAAATCTAAAGTATTAGGTGTTACGGGAGAAAGTAAAGTACCTTTTTCAATGGGTATTGTCCCAAGGAAGGGAAGAACTCTTCCAAAACCAACTTGGCATGCACCATGGAAACTCATGCGTGTAAGTACACTAAAATAATTATTTTTGTTCAGATATTTACAGTATAAAACTTTAGGTAGAAATAAAATAAAACGAATAAACCTTTAGGATTAGAAGAACATATTAAATTTCTCTGCTTGTTTATTGGCTAAGTTTGGATTTATAATAATTGTGAAAGGCATTTTTTGATCATGATTCATTGATATTTTGTTGTGTGAGGGGTAAAATAGTGTACCTATATATTTACAAACAAGTTTCTCCAAAAAGTTGTTGATTAGTGTTATAATGTTGTGGTCCTGGTACTCAGCGGGACTTGTAAATTATTGTTAACTGTATTTCTTCGAAATAACTTGCTGAAACTTCTAACTTGTTTCTTATCATTATCTCCAAGTTGTGTTTTTGGTAGCAAGAAATTTTCATCCAATGATTTTCTTTTGTGTAGGCCTGTATGATCAATTTCTTTTTTTTCTTTCTTGGTTTCATGTAAAATACCTCTTATTTTTCTTTTTAACATTGGACTACGTTTTACTTTTTGTTGACTAGCAGCCTGGCTTAATACTTTCCATTCTCTCTGTGAAAATGTTTTAATTTTTTGTTTCTGCTGTTTGCAATATACTTCGATTGTTATTATTATCACTATGACAACAGCCAAGAAGTAAAAGAAATAAAAGTCTGTAAGAATTTTTCCAACCACCACAAGTAAAGTACCAAATACTATAGCATTACCAAGAGAGTTTAAGAAATCGTTATATGTTACATCAGGAGTCATGTTAAAAACTGAAGCTGCTTCACAAGTCTCTTAGAATCTTTTAGCTCTGCAGTCTTTATAAGTGATAATTACTATTTTTTTTCTATTAACTGTTTGATATTTTCTTTATATTTATATTTAACAATGTTCAAATTTTATTTAATCTAGTAAGTTTAAAATGTTTCTTCTATTTTTTTAATAATTGATTTGTGGATATTTAGTTATCTATTCAACGGATAAGAAGTATTTATAACAAAAATTCATGATTTAATATTTTATCACAAAATTTTGAATTAAGGAATCTGTTAGTAAGGAAGAAGTTAAAAGCGTTGTAAAAAACGTATATGTAGGTCACCCAGGTTTATTTTAGAAGTATGAATAATTTATTAGCTCATTGTATACTTTTTTGCAACAACTATCAATCAACTAAAATTAAATTGTAATACTAAACAAAAAGAAAGGGAGGGAAAGAAGCATTGCATTGAGTTATTCCACCAAACTGTAGCACATAAATATAGGGGAAAGAAAAATTTTGAAGTGAATGAAAACTATTTGTGAGTACAGAAGTAATAAATTTCTGAGGTGTTGGTCGTGTATACCATATTTATTTAAACAAGCACCACTGCTCTATGGAGCATTCTCTTTTGATATTATTTATTTTTGAAAAAATTTACAACATTTTTTTATGAAAACAAGTTTTTTTCAATGTTTTTAAATAAACGAGGGACTCTCTCGAAAAAGTTCCTTCTTACAAATTTCATTTCTTAATGGTTCAAAGATTTTTACAGGCTCTAATTGTATACAAATATTTGAAGCAACATTGCAAAAAATATATTCTACCGTTATCAAAAGTTATATTTAAACAAAGACAAGTCAAACAAACAGGTATAGTAAAAAATATTCACCTACAATCTTTGCAACAAAAACAAAACAATGCGTTTGTATCGCGGTTACAAGTTTTTAAACATATTTTGTTGTTCGATATGATTTCAAATTAATTCAAATTGAGATTCGATTGTCCGAAATGACAATTATTGTGTCAAAAGAACAGCTAACATTTCAATGAAAAATTAATTTGTAAGAGCAGTTTGTAAATGACTGAAAAGCGCAAGTTCCTAAATATGTTGATAAAAATAATATATAATATTATTCAATTAATAAAGATTAACAAACAATAATGATATATAATAAATCAGTGACTGCATGTCATCAAATATTTGGTTTTATGAGCATTTAAATTAAAAGTTGAAGACGTATTATAATGTTTAATTGCATCCACTCTTGCACAATTTCTTTTTGTAACATGCTTTTGGTTTGCTCAACTATTTCTGGAATATTCCATTGTTGCATCTTGATCGCTTGAGAAATCAATAAAGATGAAACGAAAATTCGACATTTATTCCAGTTTATCTTATCTTTCCTTCATATAACTTTATTATTTAAAAAAAGATTTCCTTTGTATTCAATGCTTTTTTTTCTTAAGCGGATGTTTTTAAAGGGTAAATGAATATAAAGAAACCCTTTATATTCATTATACTTGATTTTTTCCCTCTATTATTATTATTAGAATTATAAACATCCAGATGGTATGTTGTTAAGGATTGCAAAAAAACTGAATCATTGAGTCTTACTACTCTTTGGTTCATTGTCAAAATTGGGTAGTTGGTAACCATATTATTAGTGCATAAAAAAACTCAATATTTTTGCAACAAGTATTACATACAATTTATTAGACCCTTTATATCTTTAACAGCCCAAAATGACTAAAAATTATCCGAATGACAGCAATTTTTTTTAAAATATCGGGAAAATGAGGAGTCAACGTTAAGTTGACTAGTCCAGTTGACGCTAAGAGGGTTTTATTTTTCCGAAGATAAAATAGACACCCGGGTCTGTTCAAGTAAGCATAGCTAGTTTTGAATTTAACCATGGCTGTACTATGATGTCAAAAAAGCCTTGTGCAAGTATTGTGTTTTGTTTTGTTTCTTTTGTAAATACCTTAAATGGAACCCGAGGCATAAAATGATATTGGACTTTTTTTATGGAGCCTAAAACTTAGCTAACAAGTGTTTTTAAATTTTTTAAAAAGCTCTTTTTGTTCTCAAGATATTCACATGTAAAGAATTTCATGTATTATGATGTCAAATTTAAGTAAAAGAAAATTTGGACATTTTCTGTCATCAGTAATTTTAGACCTGTTAAGGGATGTGCATTTAAACTTTAACAAGTTGCAATAACATTTTGTGGGTAAGCTTAAGTGCCATATGTTGACTTACAAAATTTGATTGCAAACCGACATGCAGATCCCAAGTTATGGGGTCGTCATCAAAAAATTAAGAGGCCTGGGACGAGCAAACGGGTGTCATTTTTGCAAAAAAATTTATATTAATCAATTCACCTTTATAACATCTTTGCATTGATAAAGTTTGAATGCACATCCCTTATCATGTCTAAAATTACTGACGAAAGAAAATGTCAAAATTTGCTATCTCTTAAATATGACATTATAATTTATGCAGCATAATTAAATCTAAAATTGTGTAAATGTAAGTATCTTGAGAACAAAAAGAACTTTTTAAAAAATTTAAAAAGACTTGTTAACCAACTTTTTAGCTCTATAACATCAGTTCAACATCATTTTATACCTTGAGTTCCCTCTAAAATTAATAATAGAGAAAAATAATAGAAGAAGAGCACTCCACATGCTAATTTGCTTAAAGAACTGTAGAAATGCACCTCGAAGTTTTAAAAGGAAATTCCACAGATGTGCTGTTACTTTAGTGATTATTATTCCTACTTGGGGTGAATTTTTATCAGCACGAATAGCAATGTTAAAATTGGGAGAAGTAATGAAATGTAATCCAATTTCTTGGTCACCAGGGGGTTGCTTTACAAGGGGAAGATCACATCGACATGAATCTTACCAGAATGACTGCTCTGGAAGTCCCTTAATTGTTCTGGATTTTGTTTTTGGTACTACAAAAATGTATTTGGCAAATTTAGAATTTTTGACAAACAACTCCTTGTGTTATTCTAAGAATAGTCAATGCTTATATTTGTCAGGCTCCTGTTTATTTTCATGCTGCTGTGGTTATTAAAAATTCATTAAAAATATAAATGTTCTGGAATGTTGTCCACAGAAAATAATAGGCTAAATGTAGGAGCTCCATAACACATGTAAAGCTACAGCCAGGGTCGCAAGTCTGGGCGCACAGATAGTAGTTTGCTTGAAGTTAATTTACATGTGTTAGAAATAATAACTGATTTTCTTTTGAAATACTGGTTGATAACTTTGTTGGCAAGGTTGACACGGTGATACAAATAATCGTGTCAGAAGATTTCAAATTTAAAAGATCCTGTTATGATTTGACTCTCAGAAAGACGCGGTAGTTGAATGGCAAACCATATTAGAAGTTTTATTTTATAATTATATGTGTAGACTTGTTTGGTGTTTGGGTTTGTTTTATTTGCAAATTAATGGCATGTTATTAGTCTGCTATATTCTGTTGTATGAATCTACTATGATTTATTTTCTACGCTAGGTTATTAGTGGACATACAGGATGGGTAAGATGTGTTGCTATGGAACCAGCCAATCAGTGGTTTTGTACTGGATCTGCAGACCGGACAATAAAGGTAAATGAACATGTGTATTTTTCTTGGACCAAAAAAAGACTAAGCACACTTTTAAATAATAGTAAAGGAGTTACTTATATGTTGGCCAATATGATACCAATGTGCATCATTTTTATACCCTCCGTGGAGTTGTGTCATCAGGTGCAATGAAAAAATTTGCTTAAAGTAGTTGGGTGTCTTTAAATATAAAACGTTTATCAAATTTGAAAATTAGTTTCCTTGAGATTACTCAGTAATATGTGGGCTTGTTAGAAAATGCACTTAAAATAAACCACAAGTTTATATATTTTTTGAATATATAAATATATAAATTTCATTTTCTTGTCGTAGATATGGGATTTAGCAAGCAACAAATTAAAATTATCGTTGACTGGTCACATCAGTACAGTGCGAGGTCTAGTTGTTAGTCCCCGACATCCATATTTGTTTTCTGTTGGTGAAGATAAGACAGTCAAATGTTGGGATTTGGAATACAATAAGGTAGGAAGAACATTCCATTATTGTTGTTGTTGTTGGCTTGTTGTTGTCGTTCTTATTTTATGCTGTTAATGTTGTTGAAAACTGTCTCATCTTTAGGTGACAAGACACTACCATGGGCACTTGAGTGCTATATACTCAGTTGATATACATCCAACAGTGGATGTAGTTGTGACGGCTGGAAGGGATTCCACTGCTAGGGTATTTTATTTTATTGAAATTTAGTTCAGTTTATTTCCTTTTGTATTTTACATATTGTACATAAACTTTCCGTGAACATTTTATTATTAAAAAATAAGTATGAATAAAAAAGGAAAAACTTTAAGTTAAAAATGTGTTATAACTGAAGAACTAAATCTTGGATGCCTGCAAATGTTTGTTGTCGGTTTTTCATCCTGACATTCCTGCTAAAACAGAGCAGTAACAATACAGCAATTTGATTAGTTAATTTGTCAACAATCCCTTTTTTGATACTCAATAAGAAGATTGAAATGGTTTCACTTGATATCAGTTAAAAAAAACAAAAATTATCCCCGTGAAAAAAGTTTAGGTTATTACATAAATCAGTGCAGTTTTTGTCAGTTGAGTTTGCAGGCTGTTAGCTAATAGCATCATACCGTGTTGCATCACTAAGTGGTTTTAAATTGTTTTTGAAGGTTTGGGATATTCGTACAAAATCTTGTGTGCACACTCTCACAGGCCACACGAATACAATTGCTGACGTAAAATGCCAAGGAGTTGAACCGCAGGTATGTAATATCAAGCATGGATTATTGTTTTGTTTTTATGAAAGAGACTGCACTTAGGATAGAGTTTTAAAAACATGTATTTTCAGTGGGTTAATCCTTTATATAATATTATGAAAGAGACTGCACTTCAGCGTTTTAAAAACGTGTATACAATCAATTTTCAGTGGGTTAATTTTTTACAAAATATTATGGCTCCTAAATTATGAATATTTCAAATCAACTTTTAAATTAGGCTGATCTTATGCATGGCATATGTACATCAAAATGAACCATATTTTTTTCTAAGCCACTGACAAGAAGAAAATAAACGTGTTTTAACTGTTCTAAAAGACTGGAAACTGCATATTTTTTCCTCTACCACTATACGATTAACGGCTTTGAGAATGAAATAATACTTCATTTATAATTACCATAATTTGTTTTAATTAAGTTAAAAGATTTTCTTATATTTAAGAAAGTTTTTAATTTTGCTGAAAATTAAATATTGCCTCTGATGAAATAAATGTTTCACCTTTGCAAGCAAAACACAACTCGACTTTTATTGACAATTTTTAAAAACTGGACTTGAAACATATCATCACGCAATCGGCAGACCTTGGAGCTTTTTTAGCGGTCGTTGTACGAAAATTGAAGGACGGTCATTACTCCTGGAAACTCTCGAGAATGAAAAACACTCCTGGAATAACATGAAATTTCTGGAAGATATTTTTTTAACCTGTTGAATTCTGTTCTTCATAATCATTTGCGGGATAAGGTCAGGAAACTCTTGAAATACTCCGGAAAAAATCCTGGAAAAGAGGCCATTTTGTTGTGCAATGTGGGTATGTAACTCAGAGAAGATGTTATAGATACGTCTAATATGATGTGATTTCCAATCTCTTTCAGATTATCACTGGTAGTCATGACTGTACAATTCGGTACTGGGATTTAGTTGCTGGTAAATCACAAGTCACGTTAACCAATCACAAGAAGAGTATTCGCTCCGTTGTCCTCCACCCAATCCAGTATGTATATTAATGATTCACTAAATTTAAATAACAAATTATACTTCTGATATCTGAGCGACCAACGAATTGATTTTGCTTAGCTAATTGCGGTTAAGATAAGCAATCCGAGAGGCATTTCGAATTCAGGATTAAAGCGAGAGTAGCGCAAAATGTTCGTAACAACGGTGCAACGAATCGTATTCGTACGAAAGAGACGTCATAGTACCACGAAGCTTACAAATTATTAAGCCCCTACTGTAGAAAAATTTGTATCCATCAAGACAAGCAGTCCCTTCTATAAAAATAATTTGTAGCTATCCATCGAGACAAGCAGTCCCTTCTCTAAAGAAATTGTATCCATTGAAACAAGCAGTGCTTTCTGTAAAAAAATTGTATCCATCAAGACAAGCAGCCCCTTCTGTAAAAATCTTTTTTTTATCTATCAAGACAAGCATTGCTTTCTGTAAAAATAATTTGCATCCATCAAAATCAAAACAGGCAGTGCTTTCTGTAAAAAAAAATTGTATCAGTCGAGACAAGCAGTTCCTTCTGTAAAAAAAAATTCGTATCCAACGAGACAAGCAGTGCTTTCTGTTGCTTTCTCTCAAAAAAAATTGTATCCATCGAGACAAGCAGTGCTTTTTGTATTACGTCATGTGGACAGTAGTGAAGTGATCTTTGTGTCGCTGCCATAATATCTTTTGTCTGAGACCACGAGAACCAATTCACACCTGTTACGTGCAAGTCTATACTTTACACATTTTAAGATTGCAAAATTTGTTCTCGGAATATACTATTATTGGTATATCATATGTCATTTGCCCCTGGATAAAAGCAAGTAAACAAAAACCCCGCAAGTAAACAAACAAACAGGAATAACCACACGGATAAACAATTTCACAGCTGTCGTCGATAAAGAAATTCGGACGTAGATTAATTTTTTGATTTCCGTACAGAATTCTGACGACGTGACATTTCTGTAATGTTACGTACACCATCCCACGTATTTTCGTTTTATTGAGCTGAGAATAAATCAAATTATTATTTATTACATCCGGGGAAGGGTGAGGCTAATTTATGAATAGCTTCTGTGAGCTTGTATTTCGGTTTTCTTCTAAGAGTTGTAAAACCTGGTGATATGGTTTTTTACAAGAAAAACTCGTGCATATATCAACTCGTGCACATATCTAAAATAGGAGTTGTACATTTTGCAGCTGGACAGTTAAACTCTCAACAATATGGAAAGAACATGACACTACCATGAGTACATAGTTCTGTACTGTGGAGAACTTCGCTTTTCTTGTGTTTACGCAACTTTTGTTTGCGCAAAAATATATCTCAACATAAAATAGGACGGAGGCGGGAAATAGCAATTCCCTACCTCCGCTCTTTTAAATGGATTTTGGGAGATTTTAATAGCTAAAAAGCGATCAAATGAACGACTAGATTACTTCAATCTTGCTTTAATTAGTAGTAGTGACCGCGTTACCAAGAAGTTTGAACCACTATGGTCTTATTTTTCTAAATAATGTTTATGACTCTGGTAAAGTGATGTTATGATTTCTGTGGCTACTTTTGATAAACGATGTAATTTCTCCATATACCGCGTGTCTCATTCATTGCATCTATTGTCTTAATTATTTGATACTTGCCAATTAAGTCGCTTTTGTTGATTTATGTTGTATTGAACTAAGTATAAAGCGTTCAGCTATTTATACACCGTTATGTCAAATACAATTAACTGCTGACGTGGAATGTATGCTCGTTTAATCTCCCCTCTTAAGTTTAATGAAGTTAATTTTGATTTCAGGTTTTTGATCTCTTCAGTTTGTCAAGTAACAAAAGTATTTCTTGCCGAAAAATTTTCTTTACCATGACAAAAAAGTATCTTTATAATTCTACAAATGAAAGCATACAAAAATGCTACGGTGGATTGTTTGCAATTTCTCCATTCTTAAATTTTTTACAAAGAAAGCCCCCTATGGGACTCAAGACTCTATGGAACTTTCATGCAACAAATATTATGTCCTTTCTCTTTGATTTGTGTTATAAAACATTGGCATCGGGCAGACATATTTGTTCTTAAATATTAACTTGTAGTCTTTTTGTCCAGGATAAATAGCTAAATTAAGCCCCGACACAAGTTTTCCCGTATTATGGCGGTCCAAAGTCAAACTGCCTCCCATGACGCCGTGGGAAAATATTTGACTAACCACAAGCAAAGTCGTTTTTAATGTATTTTAGAGTTTGTATTGCTTCTGTTTTTATTTTGGCTTTTATTCGAGAATAGCATGGCTAGCCTGAATCATCATCTTTATCTTCTTTTTTTTATTGAATTAGTGTGTGTGTGTTACTAAGATCGTTGAACTCCTTCCAAAATCATTGACGAAGATAAAGTCCCATTGTATCTTATTTTAACATCAGATCTTAATCGGTTCAAGTATACAATGGTAGTTAAATTTAGCCAAATGTTAAATTTTTAATGTAAATATAAAAGAATTCGTTAAACAACAACTTGTTTTATCCATTTCTTTAGTGTTTTAAAACGCTGATCAATACCTAAGACACTTTTTTGTCTTTTTTTATATCGCTAACGTTTTTAACGGTAAAAAGTCAAATTACGTTTGTACTGGCTGACGTAATAAGAACTAAAAAACCACATAAAAGTGTCAGAAATGCAAGAAAACGTTTCAACAGTCAGGACAGACTAAGTGCGGTTGCTATTACTCGTTAATAATCTTTTTCCTGAATGCATTTTCTTAGACTTCTAAAGTTTTTACATTGTCACACTCAGGATACGGCGATTGGTTTTCTAATCTCCTCACAACTCTGTAGACCGAAATTGTAGGTTGTAACGATAAATATTCGTTTGAAAGGGGGTATTTTCGCAACCTCGTCACCACGACTTGTTAGCCTTTTTATATTTTGGCGGCATAACAATTCCTGGGGCGAGGTTGCGATTTTCGCGCAATTTGTTATAAGGCCTTTTTTTGTGGCATTATCGCTGCAGTCAGAATCTTTTAATACATAATTAGATATACGGTTGAACCAGTTGGTGGCCTTGTGGTAAAGCGTTCGCCTCCAGGTAGGGTTGTCGTGGGTTCAATCCCTGGGCGAGTCATGCCAGAAATTATACAAGTGTTAATCGATCATTTCTGCTTAATGTTCAGCATGAGAATAGAGTTGATATCTTATGCTTGCATGCCTTTCGTAGTTTTAGCTTTAGGTGAGATTTTCTACACGACTGTAAAAGTTTACCTTTTGTTGTCTTTTTAGGTACACGATGGCCTCGGCTTCTGCAGATAACATCAAGCAGTGGAAATTTCCAGAAGGAAACTTCATACAGAATCTTGCAGGACACAACGCTATCCTTAACTGCATGGCAGTAAATTCAGATGGTGTATTAGTGTCTGGAGGTATGTGGCTTTTGTCTTGACCTTTCTCGTATTCGTTGCTGTACCGCAGACTTTTCTTTTAATTTTACATATAATAAATAACATAGTCTAAATCCTCGTATTAAATAACATAGTGTAAATCCTCGTATTAAAATTAATTAAACAGTAATTATAAAACTATTTGTGTACTTTCTGCATCCTAACATCCTTTTTAAAAAGGGAAAATGGAATGGTAAAATGAAAATTAGAAGGCTTTTTCGAATACATTGAGTAGGGGCCTGTAACTGGTTTTTCTAAAGTTGAAAAAACTCATTTGAACACGAATACAAGAATTCCTTTACTTATTTTTAAGGCTCAAGGGATACGAGAAAGGTCTTATTAGAATAGGTAGGAGAAAGAATGAATTTTTCAATTAATGAATTGCATAATATATGTATACAGGTTTTTTAACTTGGAACCCAACAAGTTTAAAACCATGCAAAATAAACAAAATTGCAAATTATGTTACTCTAGTAAAGGCCTGAAACGAGCCTAAAATAGCATATAAAATCACTTGAGAAATACTTCTCCTCCTCTTTCGAGACAATTAAATCACCATTACTTCCCGTTCGTAAATATTTAATGTTTGGAATTATTGCAATAGCAAAGTAGCAACACAAACACCACCTAAGAAATAACAGCCCAAATCGTTCACTAAAAATTTTGTAACGATACTAAACGAGACAACAATTTCAGCTGTTTTTCTTATTAAAGTTTTTCACTTGTTTAGCTGAAAGTTTAGAAATTAAGTGAAAAGTTAAATAAACCTGTTTACAAATTCACATTGTATTACTTTGCTTTAGGAAATATCAATTTAATATTTTTCACTTCTTTGCGCTGACTCCCCAGACGAAAATCGTGGTTATGACCCGAAACGAAACTCATTAGTTAACTCTCAAAAGTTGAATAGAAATTCAAAATTTTGTCCTAAACACGCCTTTTTATAAATTTTTAATAGGCTTTTGGTGGATTCCCTGTAGACAATTGTTCTTTCTACGATAACTCTTACTTTTTGTGAAGGTGACAACGGCAGCATGCATCTTTGGGATTGGAAGACCGGGTACAACTTTCAGCGAATGCAAGCAGCTGTGCAACCAGGATCACTTGACAGCGAGAGTGGTATTTTCTCGATGATTTTTGATCATAGTGGCACGCGATTAATAACAACGGAAGCCGACAAAACAATAAAAATTTACAAGGAAGACGATACAGCGGTAAGCAGGATTATTACTATATATTTAAGAGAAAATGTTAAAGTTTATTATAATTAGGTGACGTCATTCTAATGGCACATGGCGTCAATGTTTTCATACTCGAAAATGTGAAAATGACGTCATTACTTAATATATTAGATGCTTTTATAGTGAGAAAAGTGTGTACTATTTTTTTTAGAAGTCCGCCTTTTTAAAAATAATTCTCTAAAGCAAATCGCTTTGTAAACTTTTATACCTGTACCTGCAAGTCCTTTGCAGGAACTAACTAAATTCAACTTTTGCCGAAGGATTAATTATTTCTCGTTGCTTCGTCTTCGGAACATTTGATGAGATAAATAATAAACATTGTTGCCGTTGTTATTTTTGTTAGAGTGAAGAATCACATCCAGTGAACTGGCGTCCTGACATCATCAAACGTAAAAAGTATTAGTCCGATGTCGAGGAGATGTGCACGAGATAGTTACACACTGCAGTTGTTTGTACTTTTTTAAATATATTAAATGTAAACATGCTTTATCTTGTGTGTTCGCTTTACAAAATTCTGGCTCTCTGTTGAACAAACCTTTCAGACAACAACTATTAAAATGGACTTTTTGTGTTGTTAAAGCGGGCTTGCTTTCGTTTTTATCAATGCATGTTTTTCACAAGTTTTTATTAAGTGTACTGCTGAGGCTGGGAAATCCTAAACTTAAGGAAGAAGTGGTGCATAATCACGGTATGAACTTTTGAAGCTCAAATATTTGAGCGAGGTGCAGTTAGAACTTTTAAAAAAGCAAAACAAGGGAAGTAAAAATTCTATATAATTATTCATACCACACACACATAAATTCTCTAAAAATGTTTTGCAGAACATTTATTGGTTCATATCCTGTGAAAACAGTAAGAACATAAGTAGGTGTGGTTACATTGTATGTTTATGTGTAAAGACTAGTTGAAATGGAAAAACGTCAATACGGCGATAGGCCAGTCGAGAATAAATAATGTTTTAAAAAAATCAGCTCCTTCATATGAGCTCAACTATTTTTTTGCTGGAGGTAGGCTTTAAAAAAGTTTTTGAACTAGATCCCTCCTTGTCCAGATTTGCTGCGACACATTGTTTAAAAATATAATGCCGTTCGTGACTTCTTATAATGCACACTCTCCGCAAAAACAGTTTA
Organism: Hydractinia symbiolongicarpus; assembly: GCF_029227915.1. Classification (NCBI taxonomy): domain Eukaryota; kingdom Metazoa; phylum Cnidaria; class Hydrozoa; order Anthoathecata; family Hydractiniidae; genus Hydractinia; species Hydractinia symbiolongicarpus. The sequence continues at coordinate 3,723,469 of NC_079882.1, read as the reverse complement.
AAAAGTTATAAGCGATATGTTTAGATCGGAAATATTTATTGTAAGAATTACAATTAATTATTGTAAGAATTACAAAGACGATACAAATTGACATTTAGCTGCTTAATGCGTATGTTTTTGTTTCTCGATCTGGCTGTCGCGTTTTTTGTTTATTTGTTTTGTTCGGGCAGGCTGTGTTTACAAGATAGAAGACAAGCATAAATGTTAGCACACTGAAGGTTTGTAGTGAAAGATAAACCTTAATTTTTAAAAATTTAAATTCCACCCTGAAGTTAGCAAGTAAGAACATAATTAATTGGCATTGACAAAACGGTTAAAATAATTAGCGTTTTTATCACTTTCTGATTCACTTAAATAGCCTGGTGACTAAATTTATTACTTAAAAAAATCAAATTTGATTTAATGATTGAATACAAAAGACAGACAAAAACGCAGCATAGAAAAAGTAGTGTCAAACCATGTGGGACAAGAAACCCCATAGTGTTCGTGAGCTTTGAACACCAAATAAAATTTTGGTTCTTATATTTTATATTTCTTTGATCTGAAATATCGTAACATGTCAAACTTGTTAAATTTTCTGTCTCAATACATTGATAATTTCATGCCGAATATAGGTTTTGACTGGTACTTTTTAGATGGGGTTTCCCCAGCGTATGGTTTGCCGGCACACTTGGTGCGAACGTAGCTTCGAAAGATTTCTGTTTTGATGAAACATGGTAAAAGAAAAAGGGAAAAAATTAAAATAAAATATGAACAACTAACCAATTCAAAATGTAGGGGAAAAACTGATCAATAGTAAATAGGAGAACAATTTCTGTATTGGAACTTAAGGGAAATTAGATTAACGTGTGCTGCGATACATACATGGAAATACGACATTTAACTCGAGAATCGATTTACTTTGGTTGTTTAAATCGTTCCTCTCAAAGTAGAACAATATAGCTATTGCGATGTCCACAAAAAGGTACGAATTTATCAGGAACTAGTATTTATAAACCTGTTAGCTAACTATATTGGCAAACTTAGACCTGCATCTCAATATTCGACTAAAAATATGCCAGTATTTATAGCTAAAAACAACAGAAAACTATTTTCTGTATAGCCACCTAGCTAGCTAGGTTTTAATCCACATGTGTTGTTCCTTATCCTTTTGGTAAAATATACACCAATAACATTTATATAAGGCCAATGTTGTTGTGTTTTAATTTATTCTCAGATCCCAGTTAATCATCAAATTTAAACAGAGGAAACCAGGAACTTTTAAGCAAAATAAGTAGCATATTTGGATTTATTAGCAAAAACTATATATAATAAGATAGGAAAATTTAAATACCGTATGTTTATTAGAACAGGATTTATTGTAATTTAAATTTTTTAGATATTATAAGAGTTTGACCATAATATTCAACTGCTTGATTTTCGTGTTCATTTCTTTATCACAAAACACCATGTTTGGCTAATAGTGGCAGTTGTACTTGCATAAAACTTGAAAATTTGTGGGTTATATACTATAAATTTTGATGCTGAATTCAGACATTTTTAGACAAATTTAGTATTTTTTATTTAAATTATATACATAGTTATTAGTAGCACACAATTTCTGTAAGGACAATTTTATAAGAGCCTGAAAATAGGAACAAAATTAGAACAATAAAAAAGCTGAAATTTTATTTGTTGTTCTTTTTTGCTGAAAATTCAACCAATTTGTAATGATCTTGTACTGATCACAAACATTTGCAATGTACTGTATACACTCAGGGAAAAATGTTTATCCTGTTAGTGGAAGATAAAGGCTCAACAGAATAGGAATCACACAATTTTTTGCTCAGTAAAAGAAATATATAAGACCACTCTACCGCTAGCTAAATGAGAGTAACTCATAATTCTAAAAGAAATGGCAACCAGCTTTTTTGTTGTGTTTTCCAAAATAAAATAATGTTGCAGTAAAACAAAATTTTGGTTCCCCTAATATCATTACCTCTGTTTAAAAAGAAATCTACAGATTTTTGTAGGCTATTACATGTTTTTTTAAACATGACATCTATAAGCATCTGCAGGTCAAGCATTTACAAAATTCACTTAATTTAAGCATTAAGTGAATTTTGTAAAGTATTTTTTGTATATGTGTCATGAGCAGTTTTTCTTGACAAAATAGGTCTGAATTAACCATTATGTAGTGAGCTTCAAGTTGTAATTACTGATGTTTAAATGTAATATTTTTTCAAATATTACATTTAAACATATTTCTTTATAAGAGTTTTCCAATAAATCTTTTTGTCATTAAGCATTATTTAAGCATATTTTGAGCCTAAAAAGGTACTCTTTATAAGCATTCTTAAGCCTTATTTTGGCATTCCAATTGTTGTTGTTTTTTTTAAAAAAACATGTATGCTGTCAACCTAAGGCCACTAAAGTCAGTGTTTGTGGGCTACAGAGATGCTGCTTAAGCGATGTTCACGTTTTAGACGAAAAAGTTTCAGTTATACTGCAATTGCAGTTTCCTGTGGTTGAAGACTTTTTAATAATGGTAAAACCTTAGGCAGGTAGGCGCATGAAACAAGCTGGAAAATTATGGAACATTTAACAACATTAATGAAAATTCCCATTATATGTTATTTTTAAATTGCAATGTTCACAGTACTCTAAGCTCCACATCATTTATGTGGTAATCTGAATTTAGTACTAGTTTTATTTAGTGAGTGTATAACTAAAAGTTTAAAGTAAACTCAAAGTGTATGTTGTTAAAGGACATGACTAGTAGAATAATATGGTTTTTTGCAAAAATGTAATACCTTGGTATCATTATGGCCGCAATTAAAATTTAAACTCGCATCTAGGGTTGCAAGTGTATTTTTTATTGTATTTAAAATGGGAAAGTGATAAAATGGTAATGAAACAAAATGGTAATGAAACTATTTAGCAATTAAAAATTAAAACAGTTTTACGATAAAGCAACAGTGTTGAGTTGATCAAAAACTGGCAATAAATTGGCCTTTCTAGAATTTTTCAAACTAGCCCATGCTGACCAACATGTTTGTTAACTATGCCAAATAGAGTACATTTGGAATGATACAAACAAAATTAAGAGCAAAAATCACTTTTCGTGATTTTTTACCCTGCAGCATTACTGCTTCATTATATGATCATGTCGATAGCTATATCATTGTTACAGCCTTAATCAGCTGTGAGTTTGACTGGTGTGTTATTTGTCTTATTAATTATACTTGAAAACCACAAAATTGACATGAAAATGTTAGTTAATTTGTTTAAATAAGTCGCAGAGTTTTGTTTTAAATTTTGCAAGCGACTCTGTAAAGTCAATAATAAGTTGTTTTATTTATATTTGACTACACAGCTTTTAAGGATTTTGAACACTTTTTTTTGTCTACAAATAAAAAAAAATTACTTACTATTGCAGCACTTTGCATTGCTTCTGCATGGAAAAAAATTGCATACTGTAGGGCTTTTAGCTTATCTTTGCAAACAGAAAATTTAAATGTCCTGGGAAAGAGGCAACAACCTCAAATTTCAAAAAAATAACTACAACATTATCTTCAAACTCAGGAAGTATTTAATGTCAGCTATGATTTTTACACAATTTTTTTATCACTACAAATCATCATCATCATCATTCTCGGCTTAACGTCCGTTTTCCATGTTTGCTATAATATAAAATTTATTAAATTTAGTAGTCATCTTAGTAAATCTACAAATTTTTGTATCAGCAAGCTTTATCATCATAGCTTTTTATCTGTAACCATAATAAGTAGTATGTTATGGTAGTGTGTTGTGTGTTTAAAGCATAATTAATGATAAAGATTAATGTTCTGTAATTTCTGCAACTTTTCATAAGTTTTTAACACAACTTTTAACTGATATACCACTTTTAGTTCTACTTCTTAGTGTGGGACTATCAGGAAAAGTTTTATTTGACTCTAATTAACTGTTAATGATATAAAGTCATAAACTGTCCATTTGTATTTCCATCCTTATGTTTAATGTTATTACTGCATAATTGCATTTAAAATTTCTTGATAATCCAAGTATATATTATTTCCATATTACAATTCTTTCACCTTTTCCAACAAAAAAACTAAATATTTTGTTAATTATTATTCATCTCCAACTAAGAATTTTTAATTCTATGCTCAGTTCCACTTGTGCATAGGTTGGTACAAGCCTTCCTCTGTGCCTGAGCACTTGCAACTAAAATGAAGTTATCTGTTTAAGCTTTTATAGTTTTTTTGTGGTTGTACCCAGACCTCACGTTTGATCTTTCTTTACAGGTGCCTGAATTAAAAAAAAAAGTTTTGAGCAATCAGTTGCTGCATGAATTTTTGTTTCTTTGCAAGAAGCTTCTTGCTGCATGTAAATATATTCACTATATATTTATATTACTTTTAAAAAAATAAAAATACATATTTTTTAAAAAGAAAACTATTTCTACATCCTTGTGTTTTCTTCTAATAAACATCATGTTTGTGCTGTTTTATCCTTTGTATGGTTTATGCTATGCAGATAATGTCAACTAAAATGAAAATGGTTTATGATTTGATGACATTTCTTATTGTGAAATGTTTCTTCAACCCACCCAAATTGCTCTTGGAAGGTATAATGCATTTTTACAACCTATTAATATCCTATAGTTGACAACAATTAATTCTTTATACCAATCTTTTTAAAGAATCATAATATATCCTGTATAAATAAATAAACGTAAATATATTTAATAAATAAACCAATTTTTTAAGGAATAATTCCCTGTTTTGTAGGTGATTTCTGAGGTTTCCAGTAAGATTAGGCAGCGCTTCAAAAATAATATATATATATATAGCATCCTGCTTTGATCAAAACATAGATAATTTTTTGGTATCAACATTTTGTTAGGTCTCACTAATCCAACAAGGAAAAAATGATAAAGTAGATGTGTGTGCTTAACAAGCTGAGTTAAGATGGATTATATGTATATACATTATAGTTTTAATTTCAAAAAGTCTGAGTTACATTTTCAAGTAAAAGAAGAATCTTGTAATGGTGTGGTTAAGAACTAGTAACACTCTTTAAAAAGACATCAGTTTTAGACTGTTATTGATGGTGATGTGATGGCTAACAGATACAAAGAGAATTCTCTAAAAGATACATGTACATCTTTAAAACTACTTTTTCATAAATAAAAGGAAATATGTTCCATGCCTAGTCAGTCAATGCTTAAACTGATGGTAAAAACTTATGCTCTCAGATGTTTGACAATAATTGTTTTTGTTCGTATTTTTACCATACAAAAGGTAGTATAGGAACTTTTTTTACCAAAACAGAAAAATTATTTCTTATCAAACTGTGTACAGATCATGCTACTATTTCTATTCATCTCACCTTGTTTACCTTAGAATAACATAGGTGGAAGCTAAATCACTATTGCCTTTTTTACAAATTTAATCAAGAGGAAAAAGATTGTTAAAAAAAAGTAATGACCAGATTTGCAAGAGTCTGCCTTAAATTGTCTACTTCTATGATAACTATACTTTGCAGGAGTGAAATGTTTTTACACACGGTTTAAAGGTTAAAAAACTTTGAGCTAATTTCTCTTATCAATAAAACATTTAAATGATGAACTAACAACAGTGGTTAACAAAAATGACAGACTCACTGCAAGTATTAGATGTCAAAGTCTTGTGCAGGAGCCTCGGATTATGCAAAATGACAAAATACTGCCAAAAAAATAATTAAAACATCTTTGATGGGTTCACATAGAGCAATCAGGTTACCAAGAGTATGCAAGAAAACAAAATAGTAACAAAGAAAGAGTCTTCTTTTTTTGTTTTCTTTTCAATATGGTTATACTGTGCTAAATCGTTTTGCATTTCATTCATCATCTTTGCCTAGAATGTTTTAATTGTGTAATTTACTTAGAGATCCATGAACTATTAGCAATATCGTGTTTGTTTGTTTACAAAATAAATCATTGTTTAAATTTTTTATAAAATTGTAGTCATAAAATGACGTTGTTGAGTTTTAATTTCTATATATATTTTCATGGCTAGACTATTTTTGTTCTGCATGCAGAATAACAATATAGGTTATAATATTCGATATCCCCGGTTGCATTAAAAATTTAAAAAACTTTACATTGAAAATAAAAAATTTGCATGCTTTAGGCTTTGAATAATTGATAAGTTCATTTTTGAAAGTTTTTGCAGATTAAAGAAGGAGTTTTATTTAATCTAAACTGTTATGATCCTTTTGTTGTTATATGAGAAGTATAATTTACAATTTATGTACTTATTACCAAGTTTTAGCTAATTCCTTAAAAGATGTTTTTTTAGGTTTGTGTTTGGCTTAGATTTTTAATTTTGCGTTATGATTTCATATGATTCTAAGGACACTGTCTAATTCCAATTTGTGATAATTTTTTTTGGAGTTTTTGTGTTTGTAGATATTATGATATGAAAACATTCATCATTGTTAAGTGATACATATCAATTATCTCAACTGTTTTGAAGCATAAAAACAACGTTAGAAGCGTGGTTCACTATTGGCTATGTGCTTTTTCTGTTTTAAATATTTTTAACCCTGATTTCTCTGACTATTCCTTGAGCTAAGAGGCTAAAATACAATGTGAATTGCTGCAACTTTAATAGACCAAAAGTAATATGTTGTGGTTGCTTAATTCTCCATCAATTTTACACATTTATTTTTCTCTCTAAATCTTGTACAAAAAGTATCTACTCTAGCTTTTCTTTAATTTTTCGAAGCATCTAGCTTAAACTCTGTAATTTTCAAACCATTTTCAGTTGTGGCTGCAAAAAGTTTTGTATTTTTAGAGGAAGTAAAAAAAATAAAAAAATAAAACTGTTGACTTTTTGTATGTATTTGCAGTGTTTACATTAGTTCATTTGAATTGTTTAAAGTTGTGGTATTGTACATGCAGCAGACATCATTGTTTTACTAATGAGAGTATTCATATTGCAATCTATTATGTAGTAAACACACTCTGATATTAAACTATGCTTTTATGTTGGTTCATTACAATAACATCTTTTGTTTTTAAATGTCTTCTTTAATGAAGCATGAACTAAAGTTGTCATAAAATTTTTATTATTATTATAAAAAGACATAATGTTATTTTTAAATTTCAGTTAAAAAATTGGCTTTATCATTAATTATTTTTATTGCTTAGTATAGTGTTTTTTAGTGTTTTGTCAGGAAGATTTTAAATTTTCCCATGCAAAAAAGCTTGATATTTTTATGGATTTAAGTGTACTTGAGTGTTAATAAAAACAACAAAAGAATCTTTTGCACTTTCTAACGGGTTTTCGTAATTGGATGAAAAAGTATTGATGGCATTTTCTAGTTTAAGATGTTTGCTGCATTGTGCGTGTGTTTATATTTTCTTTTGATTTTGATTTTGATTTTTTTCTGTTTTGAAAATATAAATTTTCTAACAATCCCTTGCAGAAATGTTTCACTACTTGTAACACAAAAAGAAATTCTGTTTTTTATTTTTATTTTTTTTGTTTTGTTTTTGTTTTTTGTTTCAAAGCAGTTTTTTTTCATCTTAATTTTTTTCTTTTTAACTAAAGAAAGCTACATGATACCTAATTAAAATCTTGCATGCTACCTTTGTTGCATTACTATAAAAAGTTTAACTGAAAGTTAGAGAAAAACAGCTGCACAAGCTAATTTATGCACATGCTAATAAAATTAAATTAAAAATGACACAACACTGTATGGTTTATATTCAGAAAAACTCAACTTGTCTTTTCACATGTCAAATACACCTACCGTCCATGTTGGCACATTTTAATTCAACATTTTCTTAACTTTTTTTTTTGTTTAGTATGTCTGATATCAAGGTGCTGAAAGAGCAAGCAAAAAGGGAAAGAAAGAACAAAGCACTTGCACATGTTAAATTAACATCTTGCAAGGTACCTTGAACATTGCTGTATTTCTCATGGCAATCCAGACATTTGTTAGGTTAACGTTTACGAATTCTTCAGTATATTAACGTTATGTTTTTTTTTAGGTTTCTGATGATTTTCAATTTAATCTTGAACGAAGAAAGGTATGTTGACTAACAACTAACCATTACAATCATAAATGTTTGTGGAGCAAAAACATGCGCTCCTGCAGGTTCACAGGCAAAAAAAAAACAGTACTGCCCTTGTTCGCCTTATCGAGCCACATAGTATTCTGATAAAAGTTATTTTATGATGTTACACATGTCATGCTTAAATATAGTTTATAAAAGTAAAAACCTGTTGTTGGTGTTTTCAGAACACAAATATTTAATTGTGTTTTAAGTTTTCTTAGTAAGGAAATAGTTTGTAAAATTTGTTGTGAAATTAACAGTGAATTAGACCTACCATTACATTTAAAAAACATTCCAGACCTGTTAATTGAGCTTAAGTTCTAGGCAGGTGCCCGACTAAATTTTTTAGATGTTTAATGAGGGAAATTTATATGCTTATTTAAATTTTTAGATTCTTCTTGAGTCGCTCTCTTGGCTATTCAAAAATCTCTATTTGTAATAGCGAGTCTTTTATGGTTTAATGCATTTTGTATATATTGTTTTTAAAAATTTGTTTAAATATTTTACTGGTATTAGAATTAATCAGTTTTAAGTAAAAGCAACGATAGCAAGTTGATTTGTCAAACTTGGTATGCTGAAGTAATACTTTCTAATCTTTTATCTTCACAGAATCTTACAATTCTGACACGCACAACTACATTCGTTTTTGGACCACTGGCACTGTTTTTATTAATATTATTTTATTATTATTTTTTATGTGTAAGCATTTGTGTCACAAAATAATGTCATGTATCTACAAAGACTTCTGGAAAAAAATTTATGGGACAATTATTTTTTGTTAGAAACCAGATGATAACATCCTTTACAAATCAGTTCAGGTAACCACTTACTGCTTCTTGTGGTTTTGCTTTTGTGTGTTGTTATTTTCTTTGTTTACTCTTTTTTCCTTCATTTTTCTGACAGCATGTTCTGGGGGACTTTGATGTTTTTGCAAAAGCCATACATGTCAAAGACACTCATCTATACCTTGGATTGGACAACACAGTTCCAGGAACCCCTGAAGTTAAAGATGTTGAATTTGACATGCCTCTTGTTAAATCGATGAATGGGACCAGCCATGCTGCTCAAATACAAAAGATTGTAAACAATATAAAAAGTAATGGGAGAACTGTCGAATTCAAAGAACCACAAAGCAAATTACACACAAAGAAAAATCTGAAGAAACCACCAAATTTGATAGTGCACACAAGGAACACTGAAGTTCGTTTGAGTTTTGTGTATTTATGTTAGTTGGCTGTGTTGATAATAATATTAACAAAATTTTAATTGTATTATTTTCTCATTTATTTAGATAAAAACACCATCTAATATTGAAAGTATTTTAAAAGTAAGTATTATAATTGTTCGTGGCTTTGACTACTTCATGTTCATAATTATCACAAAAATCTAGATATTATATTTTGTATATATTTAAAATTTATTTATGAACATACAGACCTCTTACAGAAAAGCATTGTCAGGTTATGAAAAAAAAGTTAGGTCCTATAATGCCCATAAATGTTGTTTTAAGGTTAAGGAATGGTGTCGTTGCAGATAATTGTTTGGTAGAAAAACATTTTAAGGGTAAAATATCAGGTTGAAGGGGAATGTCTGGACGTCCTTTCTACATGTCTAAAATATGTGCAGTAGTATTAAAACATGTAAGCAGTACTCTGTTTTGTTATCGGTAATTCATGTAAGTTTTTGTGACTTTCTAGGAGATGACTCAAGGCCTTGCACCTCCATTGACAGACATTGAAACACCAGTCAAGGCTTCCAGTGATGCGAGTAGCTTTGTTTTTCCAAAAAAAACTAAACAGGTAATTTATGTCTACATATTTAACCTAACAAGATTTGTTCTATATTTATTTAATTGAGCCGCAAATACATTTAAAATTTTGCTTTTTCTTTGTTTAAAAATCTGATAATGAAAATGTGTTTCATAGACCCCAGTGAAGAAAGAAGCTGGTGTCACTCAGTGTACTCACTCAGTGTAAGTACTACACATAATATTAAACAACTAGTTTTACGAAACCTTATAAACATGATATAACTGTGTGGGCATTGTGGATTTTAGGTCATCAAAGGTAGATATTCACAGAAGAGACAAAGTATTAGAATTACCCAAGGTAATTCATTATCCAGTATTTAAATTGTATGTTTCCTCATTAAACGATTCCTTGTAAAGTATTAATGTTTATTGTTTTAAATCATGTTCATTAACCTATCTTGCAAGGTCACATTAACTAATTAATATATTTACATATTTTAATTTCTGTTTTATTTCACTCTGTAGGCCTGCGTAAGTAGATTTTGTATAGAAGATTCATAGTTTGTATGTTTATTATATAGGTTCTGTCTAACAAGGATGGTTCACAACATGATCAAAATGTGCACATCAAGTCTGAAAAGAGGTGTGTTAGTCATTTTTAGATTCTAATAGTTTTTTTTGTTTTTTGTTTTTTTTTTGTTTTGTTTTTTGATTACATCTGGTTACAATATAAGTTTGATGGTTAAGTTGACAATCCAACTAGCTGAATCTCACTTGGTTAAGGTCAATACAACACAGGACGACTATTTGCAAACGCTTTCAAATATTTTTAGCCAATCTCCAGAACGTAAGCTATCATCTTCATCTACATCCTCTAGCTCAGATAGTAGTGGTTCAGAAAGTTCAACTTCATCAGATACGGAAGATGAAAAGCCCCCAAATAAAGTATGTTGTGTTTTGTTCCACTCTTTACTTGTCTTTCTAATTTACAGAATTTGGTTTTGATTTGGCTTAGTGTAAACTAAGATTAAATATGTAAATATTATAGTGTTTTCAATATAGTGTTTTCATCTTTAGGCGTAGCCTTTTGTTTCTTATCGATATAATTCTTTACATTTAGGTGAATGACTTGAAGAAACCTATCAATAAAAACACTTTAAACTCCTCTCCAAAGCTTTTTAACAATAATTACCTCACACAAGGAAATAATTTGAATACTAAGCAACACAATTCAACTCAAAATAACAACTCAAAGACAATTCCAGACACCCCTCTATGTTTAACTAAACTTGATAACAAAGACACTGAAGCTTTAACACATAGTCCTTTAAGAGTAACTGAATTGTGGGGTATCGACGAGAAGCCAATCATTTCTTTGGATAATGGTGATGATTTGTTTAGTGATATAAATTTAAATTTCCCGGGGCCTATTGATGAGGATATTATGCAAGAGACAAAACCTGCAAAGGATATTTTAAGTGTTAGTGATGTGCCAATAAACGACAATCAAAATGACCTATCAGATATACTGACTGACCATGTGTTTGATAATGATTATAATAGTCAAACAGCTTCAACCCCTTGTTTGCCGAAGAAGGGTCCAAGAGTATTGTATAGAAAAGACAGTGATCGTACAGGTGAAAAAACTAAATCGTCAACTAAAAGTACAGAAAAAGAAGACAAGTCTTTTCCATCTGTAAAAATAAATTCGGGCTCTATGGGTCATAGCTGCCTTACTAAAGCTCAGTTAAAGATGCCAGTTCGTAAGAAGTCTTTGTCTGAGTCTAGTAGCACAAGCAATGATGAGCTAAGGATGAAAGTAAAGGAATCACAAAGGTCTAAAAAAACTAATAACACTGAGAAGGTAACTAATACAGAAAAACATACCAAAGAAGCAAAACCTAAAGTTGTTAACCTACCTAATAGTTTTGAACATCTAAAAACACCATGTATATATTCTAAAAAAAGTGAACAGTTGATCGATAGCTCTAATTCTATTTCCAAGGTAGTAAAACCTAAAGATCATTTATCTACTGAAGTAACTTTAAATGGTATAAAGGTAGAATTGGAAGATAATAACCAGACTGACCCAACAGAAGTCCCCTGGGACATGAGTAAATCCAGCAGCAATAGCATGCCGTTTGTTGCTGAAGTCTTAAATGTGCTGACAGATACGCATAAAATAAATAAAGTTTTAAACCATAATACCATAGGGACTGATTCTTTGCATGTTAATCAGGCAGTACCTGAAAAAACTCTTTCTGCAAATAGTGAGTTACCTAATGAATCTTTTTCGAAGTATGATAACAGTATATTTAGTAACACATTGAATATAATCAGCCCAATGAATTCGCCAGTCAAAGATATGGTTGAGAAACCTGTATCGGTAGGTACGGAAGAGCCATTGGATGTAAAACCATCTGATAACCTTCCTCACTTAACAGAAGAGGATTTAAAACACTTAGATACCCAATCTTACTCACCCCCACCATTTAATTCTCAAGAGGACAAAAAGAGTCCTTCAATAACTACAGTACATGCAATACCCGCCAAACATGAAGACATAGAGGAAGCTATTGTTGTCCCTGTCTTGATTTCACCTAAGAAAGAAGACAGCTTTTTAGATGTGCCAGACGAGCGAAATGTTGTTCCAATGGATATTGAATCAGATGAAGGGGAAAATATTTTGGCTTTTCCTCAAGAAATTGACATGAACCCATTACAACAAGATCGCGTACAGGAATCGATTCAAAGCACCTTCACCCTGCAGAAACAAAAAGAATTGACTGAAAAACCACACGTGGTGCATCAGGACTTAACGTTGCAGGAGAAGAATTTGCAAAATTGTTCACGTGAAGCACTAGAAATTGTAAAAACATTGAGTGTGGACCCAACTGTGTTTACACAAATCAAATCCCAAGTTAAAGAAAATATACCAAGATTGTATAATGCATCTGATAAATTACCTACACTTGACTCTGAAACAGAAAATCCTTGCTTAAAAATAAAAATACCTTTGCATTTAATAAAACTTAAAGACTCGACTATAAGCAATTACAAAAATAGGACTTCCAAACCACTGCCTACTCGCAGGAAAAGTATAGCACTAGAAAATCGTGTGTCACCTAATTTAGAAGATGAAGACGTTGATGTTGAGCGCATAGATTCACCGTTAAAACGGAAACGAAAACTAAGTGAAAAAGATAGTTCTAGTAGTGAAGATGAAGACGAGACTGTAAAATCAGCTTTAGATTCAAATCATACTGCTTCTGATCTGTTTAAACCACCGAATGGTATTACTACTGGAAAGTTACTTGTGCGTATCAACTTGTCCAAGCTGAAAAGACGACCTGTTAAGAAGGTATGTGGCAGGTTATTATTTTTATAACTCTTTAGATGGTTTTCCTGGCAATAACCTGAATAAAATTGTTTTTTACTTTGTGCTGCATTTTTTTGTAAAATGAACCTCAAACAGGAAAAAAACGAACTTTTTTATGTGAAAAACATATTTTTTGAACTTTAACAAAAGAAACCAAAAGTAAAAAAAAGTAAGCTACGAAACTTTAGTTCCAATTTTAGGCAACTTTAAAGTAAAGCCTTTCAGAAAATTTCGTTCAACTTCTGACAAAGCATCATGTAGCCTTGTCTTTTCTGCAATATGTATCTGAAGTGGAAATATATGTTGCGAAAAACTGCATTTAATATTTTTTATTTTTTTTTGGCCGGTAGCATGAAATAATATTTTCTGTTTATTTTGCGATCAATAAGTTCATATTGTTGCATCTTTAGGTGCATTTTTTACATAGCACATTTCCCAATACATTCTGTTTCGTGTTTGTTTAGGATTTGAAGCCTGGTAGAGGAAGACCGAAAAAATTTAAGCCAGTCACTGAAGTAAGCCAATTAAAATAATTGATGTAATTAGATAATACTTTGTAAAACATTTGATAGAAACTTTGGAAAAGCTGGACAATATTTTTCCAAGACTCACTGCTTTGCTTTAATCTAAATTATAGTAAATAAAAATTAGAAGTTTTCATTAGTGTGTTTGTAGTAAATATTATCTTGACTAAAAATGTCCAATTTTATAACAAAGTTTCAAGGTATAGAGGAACCCTACGAACTTTTAAAAATTTATTCACTAGGGACATTTTAAAGTCATTTATGTTGGCTAAACTCATATTACTTTTTCAATCACTTGGTTGGAAAACAATATCAATTCTAGCCTTTGGAGGCTGGGCACCTTTCAATTTTCTAAGCAAAAAAGCAGGATAAAACAAAATTTATAAGTAGTAGCAACCCCTTAACGTATATGTTTAAGAGACGTTAGAATTAGGCTCGTATTTACATTAATTTATCTATTTTGCAGGTAACAACAGATGAATTAAAAAAAGAAGCTGATAGTCCAAGTCGTGTCGAAATGTAAGTTGAAATCTTGTTGTTTGTTTGTTTGCTTGTTTGTTTGTCGTCTTTGTTTATTTTTTGTCGTCTTTGTTTGTTTGTTTGTTTACTTCATTGAACGTAAACGTGTTGACATGTTTAGGGATACCAATGCGACTTTGAACACAACTACACAATCTGTTACTATCAAGCAGGAACACCATAACGACGATGTTGTTTTAGCGCATGACCTAAATAATTCAGTCAGTTCAAATAAGCACGAAAAGAAAAAACGTGGCCGTCCGTCCAAAAATAAAGAATCAGAAGTTAAGGACAATAACGTTTGTTGTGAGTGTGGCACGTTGCAAAAGGACCAAGAACGCGATGCTAAGAAGTTAGCAATGTAGGCCTCTTTTTTATCTTTTGTTTTGTGTTATCTTTTTAAAAAAATTGTTGTTGTAGCTTAATTTTAAATTTTGAATTAGGTACAAGAGGAGTTATGGAAATTATTTAATAGAAGGGCGACGCCTAAAGCATAAATCAGACTGTTTGGTAAGTTTTGCTGGATGATACGTTAACGCAATCACACGATAAAAATGTTACTTTTAAAAAGTTGGGATAGGATTTGTCACACTCATGCTAATTTACAAATTTCGAAATTTAAATCTGAAAATGTACTTCTAAATCCTTATCCTTGATTTTTTTTTTTTTTTTTTTTTTTTTTTGCAGTGTGTGTTTCCTTGTTAGGTTTAGCAATTAATTTGTATGTGAAAATATACACGTTTTTTATCGCAAAACTCAAGGAAGCGTACTGTACTTTGTTAATTGATTGTTTGATTGACTTGCTTGTTTACGTGCTTTTTAATAAACACATATTTTTATTTCTGATATAGAAAGATCATATAGAAAGAGCTCACACTTATATAGAAGCAGTGTTGAATTACGTTCAATATCTCATTGGATTAGAATTTTCTGGGAAGTTAGCCTCCAAACAAGGCGCTGACGAATTTATAAAGATAACCACAGATAGCATTCGAGTCGTCGAGTAAGTAGTTTTTATTGTTTAATTTTTCATACGCAAGCCAGAAATTTAGATTTTAGTCATGGAAAAATCACGAAAAACAAAAATAAAAATTGACTGTTTAAACTTGGTGGCTTCAATATTAAAGCAGCGAACATTTTTGTCTTTTTTTTAGTCATGTTGTAAATAGATGCGGACGACAAGTAAACCCGAAGACAAATACTTACGATCGAAGATTTCTGTTTATATGGTAAGTATCGAAGTATGCTGTTTCTGTTGAGCAGGGAGGCCACTAGGGAGGCTGGGACTTTTTGTGCTAAGTAATAAATTTTTATTTTCTGCCAATAAATGTCTCTATCACTGCATAAAAGTTGATGTTATCCAACCAGAGAACCTGCAAGCCACTCACTAAATAATGCGATTTTTTGTGCAGTCTGACGCATCAACGAAATCAGTACGTAACAAGCAGGGCCGAAATAGCCGTTTTACGTGTTTTAAGACTCTAAAAATGCGTTGGCCCCACCAGGGGGCTTATAGCGCTTGGACCCCTGCTGTTTCGGCAACTCGCTTCGCTTGTTGATTATCACTAAAATCTCGAAATCTCCCACTATGCCTAACCCCTCCCCACTTTAGGAATTGTGGCGCCGCCCCTGTTAAGATAATGTTTCAATAAAGATTTGACAAGTTTCTATATCTAATGAGTTGTATTCATTCTAGTTTACGTCTTCAAAGCATATTATACCTTAAACTCTTCAACATCAAAAAAGAATCTACTATAAAATATAGCAAGGTATGTTATCTGATGCTTTTGTTACTTGTTTGTTTTGTTTGTTTGTTTGTTTGTTTGTTTCCTTATACCTGTCTTACTAGTTTACTAACCTTCTTACATTATTTAGGTTCTATCAGAATATTACAAGGTATGTAGCTCTTTATGTGGTGATTTTAATTTTCTGTTTTGTTTTTCTTTTGTTATGGTTTAGTTTAATTTTGTTGCTTTTGTTGTTTTTTGGAATCGAAGTTGCATGAACCTATTTGAATCACTTAATGGTCATTCTATTTTTTTATATCATCACTGTTTTTAGCAATACAAACCTGTGGCCAACGCTGGACCTTCGCCATATCATAAACCTGCACATAACCGAGGGTAAGCTCCTGTTTCGCTTACTTTTTAATTTCATTTGTTTTTACTGGATAATAGGAACCAGGTATAACAGTTTGATCTGCTTTCTGATTTAAAAACTACATTTTTTAGAAGTACTGGTACCCCCTCACCTTCTTCACCGAGTCCTGGTCCATCTCCTGGTGGTAGCATTGCATCTGTCGGTAGCGCTGGTAGCAACGGCAGTGCTGGAAGCAACGAAAAAACTACCAATGGAGTTGGGACCTTCGTTACCATTCCATCAGATATGCACGAGAACGCTTTTCAATATATGCAATACACGAAATATTTACTACACGGTCATCGTCTATGGGATGACTCGGAACCACTAACTTTACATTGTCAAGGTATTCGAAATTACTTTATCTGCATCTCTTGTACATTATGAATACTAAATATTGCCCTGGCTGAGCTTTATAGTATTAATTAAAATGAACAAACTTATCATTCTGACATTACTTTCTAAATCATATTTCTCATTTTAGCATTTCTGACCAAATTATCACGCACTGCTGGTATACTTTCTATGCAAAGGTATGTATAAATCTTGTCTATGAGTTGTTTAGACATGTTTCTTCAAAATATAAAAAAACTTGGTGTTTAAAGAAACTTATAATATTGGTATAAAAACTGTGCAAAAAGGAAAAAAGGATTGCTATGCTCTAGAAAACAAATAAAATGTATTTTATCGCAGGTTTATTCACACTGCAGGCCTGTGTCTATTTTTACGTATGATTAAAAAGCACTTTAAATCTCACCAGTTCTCATACAATTTCGATGTGTAGAAAGAGAAGCAACATTCCTGTGTCAGCTTCAAATTTATTTTTGTTATAGAATGTCACGAAAACTCAACGCAGTTTTTGTTTGAAATACAGTGTCACTATGTATGTTTCTACTATAGTAATATTTATACAACTTTTGTTTTAGCTCAATGCTGCATATAGTTGATTATGTAAAAGTTGGCTTGCAACTGATCAGAGAGTCACCTCATTCGTGACGTCACTGAACGGCGATGTAGTGATCCCAATACTCGCTATAAATCGTCTGTTTCCTTATGCAACGTTCTGGTTCATTGTTGTATTAAATAATAAACTCAAGAATCCCCAAATCGTTCAAAGCAAAGTGAGCTTTTTTTACCAAATGTTTATCTAAATCCTTGTTGAATAATAGAAGAAATAATGCGCATAATCATGGGATGCCAATGCGTGTATCATTGAAAAAAATTATTTATATATATATATACATATAATATTATTACAGACTGATAAACTAGAAGCGAAAAATAGCTCTATTTCGGTATTATTTGGAGTTCATCTCCCCTGCATTCGTATATAAAATAAAAACATTTTAATTGTTTTACCGGTGCCACCATCTTGTATAGATTATTTGTATATTTCAGCTTTAATATCCATTACTAATATTATCAATGTCCGTTCGTGTTCTGTGAAAAATTTCCTCTGTTAATATTTATACTTTTTAACATGGACTAAAATTATCAACAAAATAAATATTTTTAGTCGGCCTTTTTTTATACAGTAGTCAAATTTTATTCCAGTATGGTTTATTTTTCCAACTCGATTTTTGAATATTATTACGAAAAGTGGACGTCCTAAGAAATCCACATTCCCAGTGAGGAAATATTTTTTCGTGATTAAGGTGTTGAAATTTTGTTAGAGATTTTTTTTATCTCAAAGAATCCCAAAAACGTATTTATAATCTTTTTAATAATTATTTTAATGTTGAGAAGAAGAAAATGACGTTGTGTTGTTTAGTTTTATTTTGAACATAGATGACTTGTTGAACGTTTGCGTTTTTTAAATTCTGCGTACACAGGAATTAAAACGCTTTCCTTGAATTAAAAAGTGTTCGAAAGTTTTTTCATGTAAATAATTGCATTTAGTAGCCGAAAGTGTTCGAGTGATTTGTCTTTCTTTAAAAAACGCGGTCTTTTTCTGTGTCTTACATCAAATAAAAGGTGCCCAAATATAATGTTTCTTTTTTTTTCGCGTGTAGCTAGGTCGTTTACCTATTTACTGTGCGTTTTAGGTTGGACTGTTGATTTCTTTATTTTTTTGTACTTTCCAATAACGTAAATAAATTGCAAATAAAATCGTTCTTACAATATCTGTATTTCTATTTGCCATAACCAACAAATTCTTGAAAAAAGAAAATGCGCCTTTTAAACTTTGAAGGGTGTGCGGCGTGTGCGGCTTCGGAAGTTAGAGCTCGCGCAGTGACTTTCTATTATTCCATTAATAATTTTATATAGTTCTTTCGACATCGAATGATCACATCGTGTGCTAGAATTCGGTTATTCAAAATATTCGTGAGTTTTTCCTTGTCCCATAAACTTTCGGTGTTGAAAGACTGGCAACTATCTTAACAACTATCTCTTATAAAGTTTCAACATTTGTTAGTTTCGCATAGTTCTTCTGTGTTTATCTCTATATAGTCGATCAATGAACGGTTCATTACTTTCTTTCACCTCTTTTTCATCGACTGTACTAAAATTCTTTCTCTGAAAGTTACATATATCGTCGTTGTTTAAGTCAAGATTCATTGCATAAAAAAAATAAATACTTCATCTGTCGCTTGTATTGTTTTCTGGTTCTCTGACATTTTCGTCACCAGAGGTCTTTGAGATAAACCAGGTTTTTTAGACAGAAATGCTGTGACCAACAAATATTAATACTCCCATTAGTGGCTTTTCATGAAAGAAGTGATATCTATGCTTATAAACGATGACAAAATTGGAGAATATAAGGTGGAATAATAAATATTTGCAGCGTCTAAGAATCTTTAACGCCATATCTTCGTACACAGAAACGCGGGAAAATAGTAGGACGGTTTGTTATTACAAAGCTGTCATATTTTATCTTTTGAAAGCGTACCTTAAAAGCAAAAAAAACATACCTAATCCAAATTGACAAAAGCAGTTTTTTATAGCAAGACAATGTTCGTCAAAGTAGTTATAGCATCATTGTTGTTAAAAAGGGTAGCACCTGGAAGTGAACGATCAGAGAGCAAAGAAGTGACACATTTTATCAAAATATGAAAAAACGGGTTTTACGCTATGGTTCAAAAACACGCATCCTTAAAAGTATTAAATTAATTAAAGATACGTTTGTCCCGAGACTTAGAGTACGACCGTAAACGTTTACGCCTCTTAGCCCATAGCCTAGAGGGACTGTGAACAACATCATGTGAACCGAGAGGCAGGTGCAACTCGGCGCCCTGTTATGAAAAAATTCCAAAATGTAAAAAAAATTCTCGATCAACCCGCCCCAGACAAAATAATGTGTTAGTGTTTGTTTATTTTATACTCATATTATTTATTATGAGTGAGATTGAACATTCGAAATAGACTCCTAGATCACTGTTGTTTTTACTGACCCTCTGACTCTACTCCGCAGTTTTAACAACATGGTTTGATTTTGTACGTCGCAGGTTTACATGCGCAAATTTTCTATTAGGACAAGAAATAAATAATAAAAAAGTTTACCGAGTGGCAATTCTTAAATCAGAATTTAATTTATATATTCCTATATTCGTTTTATTACAAACAAAAATTAATTAAAAAACTGTCATTAAGGTGCACGAATGGCGTACACGCGTGTGCATGCAATGTTTTTTGGTGCACAAAAATATGAAATACACGCTCGTGCACTTAATCAACCTACGAGGTATACGAAAAGACGTGTACCAAGAAAATTTTGAATTTTTGAAGCACTTGGATATTATAACTGGTTCAAGCTTCAACCATATCTAGTAAAAATTTTTTTGGTAGCTAGTTACATCGCAAGTTTTCACTATTGTCTTATGCCACAGTGATGATAAAAGAGGAACTAAAAGGAGGAGTGATTAGAGGGCTGCAATGTTTGTCACGCTAAATCCTGGCTGTTCTGTCAAAATGGTCTCTAATGGCAAGGCTGGCTTGGACTGTTTCAGTCAAATTAAATCTTCTATTAAACCTTCAAACCACAATATTTCCGTAACTGTTTGTCCAAAGTACAAGATCCTATACATTTTCTTGATCGGCGTTGTAAGCTCTATACGATGAAGGCAACAGGTATGCACATTTATATTAAAAACATTTGCACATTGGTGGTTAAAACAACTATATCTCCTGAAGTGCTGATGGAAAACGCGCGATCCTATACATTATTTTCGTCAGCGATTCAAGCTCCACACAATTCAGGTAACGGCTAAAAAAATTTTGCATAAACAGCTTTGTGCATCGACAAGTTATTGCTGATGTCATCAAAATTCACACGACGGATCTTTGTGATTTTGTTTTTGCCAAAGTGGATTTTCAACCGGCCTTATCGCCTTTTTTAAACTCTCTGCAACCATTTGTCGAAAGTACACAATTTTTTACATTTTCTTCATCAGTGTTTCAAAATCTACACTATGAAGGCAAATTTTTAGACCCTTATATCTTCTTAATCGTTGGTTGAAAGTACACGATCCTATACATTATCTTGATCAGCATTTCAAACTCTACACTTGGAAACTACGACTAAATAAGTTCTAATTTTTTTGTGTATGGACTGCTTATTGCTTATGTCATCAAAAATCAAATGACGGTTTCCACGGGATACCGACTATTATATTGGTTTTTCGTTTGACCCAGCAAATTTGTTTGGTAGCCAGCTAACAGCTTTGTTTCAATTTAAACAAACAATTGTCTACAAAAATAAAAAAGTTTCTAAATTTTTCTTCCTATATGGACGGGTCATTGCTGACGTCATCAAAATTCAAATGACTACACAAAAAAGATTGTATAGAGCTCTACACAATAAAGAAGGACAGTAAAGATTATCAATTGAATAAAGATTGTGTACACCTGGAAACAGGTAAAGTTAATTAATTACCGCGATCATTACATCTAGCTAAACTTAAACTTTATAATTCCACAGTTGTATTAGAAATGTTGTACAACTAATATTAGATACTTACTTTTAAAACTTTGTATTGCTAGCCCATAAAAAGCCCATATTGGTTTGTCGTGCACCTATTTTGAAATATAGATTAAAGGAGAGGCGAATTGAGCATGGCACGGCTGCTGAATAAAAGTTCATGTTAACAGTATTGATTTTGAAGACCAGACCGAATGGCTCCATAATAAATCAAGTTACATGTTACAGCCATCATAACAAAAAAAGTCTAGACACAAAGACCTAGGAATGTTTTGATATGGAAAATGTTCGTAGAGATATAAAAAGTACATGTTTAGGGTAAATTTTCACCTAAAACTCTGGAGGACGACACACTGGACCCAAAATATAAAACTGTTAAAAATTAGACTTTAATATGAGAAAAAGTCAATTTTAATATCCTCGAAGAAAGGTCAGTAGAGCAGGCTAACAAACATGCTGCAAGCTTTCTAAAGCAAAGTCTGTCTAAAATTATGCATAACATAAATTTTGAAGCAAGTTGACGATACACCATACAAGTTTATAAATTAAATAGCATATTGGATATGTGTTATCAAGGCAACAGCTGCGCTCTCGAAAACTTTGTCTGCAAAGTGTACTCCGTCCGTACTTCCTTCTGGATATGATGCTGCCATTTCATATACATCAAGAATTGGTATTCCTTCCCTGCAAATAACTTCTTTAGTGAAAGCGTTCCATAGAATAATTCGCTGTCTTGTTAAAAATCTTTCAGAATTCATTCCTTTTTTAGAAAGAACTGGAGTTGTAGTTTTCCAAATAATTTTAGCTATTTCCTGTTTCTTTCTCAAGGTTTTCAGTAGTTTTATGAAGTTTAGAAAAAGTTGGGATGCTTTCATAAATGATAGATCCATCATCATATGCAATCCAAAATTAATTAGGAATATACTTTTACTGTTCACCATTAATTTGTCTGTTAGTATACTCTCAATCTTATTTAATGTTATTGTTTCATTAAAATCTTTTTGATCGTATTTTTTTATAGAGATTCCAGGTAAAAATGGATAAATCCAGCCTTTATCTGCCCGACAATGTCTAAACTGACTGCATATTGTATGATTCTTCAACAGATAACTATAAAATTGCATTCCAACTGAATCACCATAAACCCAAAATGTATTATTTTTTTTTGGAAAACTTGCTTCTTTTTTATGTTTCAATTCAGTATAGGTGGTATATTTTTTCTCGCTTCCAATTGTTTTCCAGTACCCATGTGGATGGTTAATATACTTGCAGCTTAAATCATACTTATTTTTATCCGATGATAGCTTCACTGCTTTTCGAGATTTGTTTTCAACATATAATTTCTTACTTTTGTCTATATAATCACTTGACTTATCAAGTATGGCTGTTTGATATTTTCCATGTTCTGTTCCATTGATGAACCACCATACAGGAGGATCGCGTAATCCGTCGCACTGACTAAATTCTAAAGTCAATTTGATTTCATATTTACCAGCTTCTGGTAGTCGAAACTGCGCCTCATAGGTACCATCCATGTTATCTAAGATATCAGAATATATCGAACTGGTGCCTCGTATTTCCATCCACCAAAAATCGCCTCCATAATTTTTTTTCTCTCCGTTTGCATAGGTTATAATATTAATGGCGACTGAACTTCCTGAAGCATCTGATGTTAAAATAAATTGCGTACTATCAAAATCTGTTCGTAAAAAGGAATTATTTTGCTTTCTTTGACTCCATAACATATTTTGTTTACAAGGTTCTTGCATTGTTTTTCTCAATCTTGAAAATCCGCTGAGCATTCTTACTTTCGGTATGTTTGGTGTGGAAACTTGATAACAACTATTATTACGTATAAAAACGTCTCCTCTTTGCCTGTAGTAGAACAGTATGGAATATTGCACGAAGAAGAGACATCCTCCTGTTAGAAGGATAAATTTACCAATCTTGTATCGAAACATTTTACTTTCAACATCGGCAAGAAGAAGTTTAAATTTCTGTTATCGTTTATCTCTACCACGAAAAATTGATTAATTAAAGTTAAAGTTCGTGAAGTTAATTACATGGCTAGTTGTCATGTCAGTTCTTTATTTACGAATATTCCAAGTTCCTTTACTCTATTACAAAAATCAAAAATGGATTTCAATCTATATAATAATAGTACAAATCTATATAATAATACGCCAGTTCCGTGAATCTGTGAAAGGCAAAGTTTTCCTTTGATATTGCCGAAAAATGCATGTCTAATATGGTAAATATTCAGACGTTATGGCGCGACGTCAATAACACTACTTTAACGTCAATATCCTATATTAAAATAATGAAGCAATTACAGTGCACCTAAGACTTTGAGGCTAGATAACTTGGAAACGAGGTGGTGACGTCAATGATTTTTTACTGCGTTGGCAACTAGGGACTAGGGACCTGAGACCAATTTAGTAAGTTTCTAAAACCTGGGCCCCCGAATTCGTTTCGGAATGGACAGGTTAATGGCGTCAATATCTCTGCAACTATGTATCAAATATACATGATCCTATACATTTTCAGCGCTTCAAGATTTATACGATGAAGGCAACAGGTATACAAAGTTCTGAAAAAAATTTTTTGTGTGTTTTTAGCAAAAACATTTTAAGCCCTTATATCTTCTTAGGCGTTCGTCGAAAATATATGATCTTATACATTATTGTGATCAACGTTCTTACCTCCAAACATCACAGGCAACGAATAAACTAAATTTATTTCTGTTTATGCAATGCTGACGTCAGCAAAGCACCTTAAACAATCTATTTTTCTATTGTCCTTTTGCCTAAGTGGATTTCTCCACGGGCCTTATCGACTAGTGATAATATATTATTAACATAATGATAACTAACCAAACTTCAAATCTTTACAGATCTTTAAAGTCTTCGTAATTGTTACTTTCTGCTATTTATCTTGACGAGCTCTAGTCTTTTTAAAGGAGGGAAGAGTTTCTCTTTCCTCTAATTATGATCGTTGTGGCAATAAAAACTTCTTTTTCTCAATCACAGAATTATCACCACCTGCGTCATCATCATCGGATGAAATCTCTTCTATATTTCCAGACATTTCTAAATATATTTATTTACACATTTTACTCTAAGGAGCTTACTTTCCAATCTACTTCATCTAAGTTGATTACATTAGGTTCCTGTTATATATCGCTTTCATGGCCATAACAAGCTGATAAAGTGGTTGATAAAATAAATTGACGAGATTAAAAGCAAGCTGGATACAAAAGTTGTAAAATGGTTGAAAAAAATGTTAGAAAAATTATTTATTTTTGTCTATTTTAAAGCCACATTTACTCGTTGGTGCAAAAAATAATGTCCGCTAATTAGATTGTTCGGCAATTAGAGTGTCCGCTAATTAGAGTGTCCGCTAATTAGTGTGTACGCTAATTAAGTGTCCTCTAATTAAGTGTCCGCTTTTTGGAAAGTTTTTTATGTAACACTCTTTTTCCTTCAGATTTTTATCTAGAAGTTTTGGCAATGTTCTTGAAAAAATTTTTTTATCCCATTAAATCGATACCGTCAATTTTTCTACCAAAATGGGAAAACAATTGTTCCGTTTTCAGGCAACACAAGATCAAATGCATTCTTAACTCTAAAGAAGCACTTTGTCTAAACCAAAAGACTTTCAGGTTTATTTTGTCTTTTGGTTTAGACAAAGTGTTAGGGTGTCTTTAGAGTTAAGAATGCATTTGATTTTGTGTTGCCTTAAAACTCGACGAAGGATCTCGCTGGTACCCGGTACGAAGGGTAGGAATGCTGATGCGATAGATTCCTCTGATGTTTCCTTGTTGTCTCCATTGCATCTTCCCTTCATTTTATTTTCTACTTGCGTGATGACTTTATCCATTTGCAATTAATGCATTTCTTACACGTCGAATTTCTTCTTTCCTCTCCTGTTTGTCACTGACTACGCTGTTGGAACGATTCAGTAATGAAGATATGACACTTTCTTTGCAAGATTTCTGATGGTTTGATTCGAAGTTAAGGTACTGGTCAGGGTGTGTTGGTTAACGATACACTGAAACTGATGTGAAACCATTCTTGCGTTTGACCAAAGTGTCCAGGAAAGCGATACTTCTATCGTGTTCAAGCTCAACAGTAAATTTGATTTGTCGATGTAGGCCGTTGATGTGTTCATGGAACTCTTCCAGATGAGATTTTTGATTATGGCGAATACGTCGTCAACAAATCTTCTCCAAACCTTTGGACGTCTGTCTGATGTGACTAATGCTGTTGTCTCGTGTGCTTGCATGTATATTTCTGCGACTACTGATGATGCAGGGCCTCCCATGGCAACTCCGTCTGTTTGAGTGTAGAAGTTCTTGTTAAACAGATACCATGTTCTGGTTAGAACAAGTTCGACCAAACGCAGAAAATTCGGTACTGGAATCTTCGTCTTTTTACCGAATGCAGCATCGTTTTCGATAAGGTCTTTAATGATGTTTAAGGTGTCTTTTATGGGAACATTTGTGTAGAGTGATATGACATCAAATGATACCATACATTCGTCTTCTGCTATCCTTATTTCTCTTATGTATTCCGAAAATTCTTTTGAGTTTATGCTGTGGTCACTTGCTGTAAATTTGCTGAGGATAGAAGCAACAAATTTTGATAGGTTGTATAACGGTGTTCCAGTGTAGGAGACTATTGGTCGAATTGGATTTCCCTGTTTATGAATTTTTGGTAGTCTCTTTAACTCCATTAAGGTGTTCTTCGCTTCTCGTTTGATGACTTTTGTAGAATCCTTCTTGAGAAGTTTGTAAGGCCCGTTGTTGATGTTTTCGTTGCATTTGTTGATGTTGTCAGGTGTATTCATAATAACCGTTGTTCTCCCCTTGTCTGCCGGTAGGGTTATGATATCTTTGTCCTTCTTTAGATTCTTCAATGACAGTCTCTCAGATTTTTGCAAATTGTCCTTTGGTGTTTTGTTTTTCTGTAGCATGAGGCTTACTTTAGCTCTTACTGTGTCTGCCTCTTCTTTTGGTAGATCTTTAATTGCCTCTTCCACTTTCGCAACTATTTCTTTCTTTGGAATTGAAGCTGGTGTCATACAGAAATTCATTGCTTCTGTTAGAAGGTTTGTTTCCTTTGTCCTGAGTTGTCTGTTGGAGAGATTGACAATCCATTTGCTCTTGCCTATACCCGTTTGTGTATCATCATTGAATCTGTCATTGATTTTGTTGAACTTTTTAAGGTGTCTTTAACCGATCTCCGATATCTGTCGATAACTGATCTCCGATTTCTTTTTCATACGCGGTATCATGAATATTCTTAACCTGTTTATATTGGTCGATGGAAAGTCTTGATTTGATGCTGATCAAGTATTTGGCGATGTGAGTGTTAAGTGTTACGTGATTTAGGTGGATTCTTTCTTGCAACAACTGGCGGCTTGCGCGTTGTCAGATTTTCTTACTTCTTTCAGTCTTTACTCTGCAGGTAAGTCGAAGATCTTTAGGTGTTATTTCTTTGTGAAGACAACGTAGAGAAAACCGAAGATGGTTAGAGTATCGAGTGTATTTTATTCTTGATTTCCTCTAGCGATCTGACTTCTGCCAATATGGATTCTCCATATTGCTGTTTGATATTATTAAAGATATTATTTCGGTTTGTTTGTTTCAGTATTCATATTACTGTGGAAAGTTCATCATTTCTTGAACATGATAGTTTAGTAGGCGACGTTTCGGAAGATCCTTCTCCCATCATCGGGCAAAGTAAAATGATGTTGAGCATGTATTTATATAATTGCAGAGGATCGAAATTCATAAAAATTAAACTATAACTAGCCTTAACTTGACCGAGCGACATGCTTGCTCGTAATTACAATGGCATGCTAGCGGTATCTACACTAGGTATGTTAGCGCTCCCTTGCCAAGTTCCAGACCCGTACTTTTCACGCCAAATGGGACTCTTTTTGTCTCTGCTCTTTCCTTTCAAGGAAGAACCACCATGTGAAGTGAAAATGCGTGTGCGTCATTTTCAGGTTCGTTATTAATTTTGCAGTCTTAATTTATGCAAGTTCTTTTACACTGATATTGTCTTTTTGTTTTTGCTTGCCTCATCAGTTTTTTGTTGCTTACTGAAAGTTTGTTTAGGGCTTATTTTTTCCCAATTTTTATATCGTGGAATTTGGAAGTAAATACGCAGTACAACTGCCTGTCTAACAGATGTGTACTTCATTATCTTTGTCTTAACCAAGTTTTACATCATACTCGATTGTATGAACCAAGTTACGATAAATAAACAATGGGTCGGCCTTTTTTTTGGAAGTATTGGGAACACTATATTTGAGGCTTTTTTAGTAGGATGGAGTGGATTTGATTTCTTATAATTTGAAGACCTGTCATAAAAAAAAGAATGGTGAATTTTTAAGTAAGAAACACTTATTTTCTTATTTCAAAATTTCTTATAAAAAATGACCATTTTTTTTCTAATGCAAAGGTTTTTTATTAAATCACACCCAGAAGAGAAATGATTTATTTAAAAGAGACTGCTGTGGTCATGGTAAGATTGCTAAATAGCTATACAGTATTAGCTATACAGTAAGAGAAAAAATTATCTCAAAAAACTCTGGGAAAGAGAATGCAATTTTACAACAAGATTTGACATAAAATTTTCAGAATTTTCAAGATCGATTTTAGGGATGTAATTTTATTATTAAAAAAGTTAAAAATACAACATGATATAGACTTGAACTTTAGAATTTCAAGTTATTAAATGTTATGTTTCACATTTTTGGTCTTTTAAGTTTATCTGCGATAATTTGCGGGCCTCTAGGGTATTGAAAACCCTGGGTTGCCTAGGTACTTGCTAATGGCGGAAATCTTTAGGCCGCAGCGCTCCTTGTTGATTTAGTTTTTGTTCTTTTTTCAGCATGCTTTATCTTATAGAGACCTAGTAATCATTGAATTTCTTACAACAAATAAATGTACATTGACAATTTGACAAATCCCTTTTTACGGTTGATTTTTCGCAGAAAAACAATAAACCCATAATTTAATAGGAAGTTATAGGAATTTAATAGGAATTAAAAACATATTTGCAGTGCCAACGAATTGATTTTAAAAGTGGAAGCAATATAGAGGTTTTAAACTGCACTTAATTTAAATTTTACTGTGCTAAAATGGAGAAAATAGTGTTTCCAGGAAATTTGTCGGCCCTGCTTGGTCAAAGAACCTTAGAATCGAATGTTTAGAGACTGTGTTATTACTTAAAAGAAAAGTAAAATAAACTAAAAACTAAAAAAAGCTATAAACTATAGAGACTGTGTACTATTAATTGATGTATGGAAGAATTTACTTTTAACATCTATATAACTAAGCTTAACACCTGTTACCTAGTTTACAAAAATATATGGCTTTTGTTGGGAAAGGTTATTGCAAATTATTTGAAACTTATAAGCCATGGCGTTGTTGAATTTCAAAAAAGAATTAAAAGCAGTGAATTTAACTCCCTTCCTTTTTCGATTTTCTCAGTTACCCTTTTTCTTCTTTTTACTTTTTTTTCTAGAGCACGTTAGGCAAAGCCCTTACCTTTAGGAAAATGTTTGCTAAGAGTGATTAGAGACACATATTCTTAACGAAGCTTCCAATAAAAAATCGATGACTCATTTAAAATTGTGTTTGTAATGTTAGGAGACTGTGGAGTAAGTTGCTAAACGCTTTTGTACACCTGAACAAATATTTTGGCTAATACATCATAAAGTTTGAAAATCGATTGCTGCTTTTTCGTTAGACTCACAAACTGTGACAACAATGCAGTTGGTTTACATCTTTATATTTTTGACTGTTAAAGGTAAGAAACGCTAGTTTTCACGTCAAGAAAAGAAAGGAATTATCACTCGAGTTTAAACCTTATCTACACATGGCTTTTTTTAGGGTTGCTTGGTATATCTTGTGAAACGGTATTTTTTTGTTTATTTTGTAATATTTTTTCGGCAATTTTAAGTATTGAAGATTTATCTTTACAGCATATAATATTATTTTGAGGTAAAATTGATCCTCAAAGAAAATCGTTCTTTTTTCATTTATAAGGTTAGGACAATAAAGATATAAAACTGCCAAACATGATATCCTCGTTTCCAGGCTCCCTTTTACGTCACTGTCCTCAAGAGGAATACCAGGAGAAGAACCCTGGGAACATACTGTTTACTTTCTTATAAGCATGCAAATTATATCTCCAAATAGTAGTTAAAAATTTTATTGAAACAAAAACTTGAAATAAATCGTTGTTGTTTTTACATCACATTTTCGTCCTAAAAACATCTGTATGGCATGTCTTTGAAAACTTTCAGACATTGCTTTTTAAAGAATGCCTTTCCAACCTAGATCCCAAGTAATTACTATTTTTTTGCCTCTTGTTGAATGCTAATAAGTTCAATGTTTATTTAGTCCGAGGAAGGGAAATACATTTGTTTCTCTTTGCTATCCCAGTAACTTCTCAGCCCTTGTTGACGATTTATAAATTTTTTATTTTCGACCTGTCAGAGAAACACACTGACCAGTGTAAAAACGCTGGTCCTTATGGAGTTTGCTTCGTAATCACAAGGTCCGTGGTTTGGTCCACAGCGCAGGCATGTTTAACAAGTGTCTTCACCACAGCTACGGGTTAACCCATGCCATGTGAGAGATATTTGGTAGGCAATGCCGGTGTATACCTGATATATACATTCAGAACACAGGACCTACGTTGATAACAGTGTTTCCAACAATGAAGTGGTTATTTCCTGTATAAATATTTGGAATAATAATAATAATCCACTAGTCAATAATAATCAATAGTCCACTTTCTAGAAATGTCAGGAAAGTCAGTAAGGTCAGGAATTTTTTAAAATATTGCCACAAGGTCATAAAAAATGTCAGAAATTTTAAATTTAAATGGTCATTCAGAACTAGCTATATGTATTGTTTTAAAATATTGAGAAAGAATAACTTTCAGGACTGTTCTCAAAAAACACCAGTCTGTTTTGTCAGAATTTCAAAAGTGTAAAATTTAGGCTTAAGATTAGGGAAACTTCAGAAATGTCTGGAAAAGAAGGCTTTAATATTGATTGGGCACCTGGAAAGAGCATATCATGCACATACATTAAGTTACTTCTAAACAGTGAGTGTGTTTTCTATGTTCTACCGCTAGAACAAGGAGAAGGTATTGAGGATATTGAAAAAAGTGACTTCCATTGACGAATTCAGACGACAATTCAACATTAATAACTCAGGTAAGAAACACCGTCATTATAATCCACGATGTGAAAAAAAGATTTATAAAATTATTTATTATTTTAGTGAAGCAGCGTCCTTTGTCAACTAATAAAAATATTTGTCTGGATTCGCGTCCTACGTGGATTAAAAATAAAGGCAGTCGTTGATTGTTTTAACGGTGGCCAAAATGGCTAGTTAGCGTTGGCAAATTTACCGGGGGAACTATTTTTAAAATGTATTAAAATTAGAACAAATAATCATCCAAGTTTTTTTCTTTTTTAAATATGAATGTTCACAAGATATCTGGCAGAAAACTTAAAGGATGGCACTGTTTATGTTCGTTACGTTTACAATGCTCTTCTTTGTTGATTTTAGCTAACTCCGTGGAAAAAAGAGGTTCAAACGCATTTTCTAATGTGCAAGGAATACCTTTTGGTAACGTTTTGAGTTTATAAATAGCTACCAATAATCTTTTTTTTCTTTTGTTTTTATCTAAACAAAATACGGTATACCTTTTAGCAAATGCTTCGCTACAAAAATGTGAACCGAGATCAAAAGTAATTGAGATACCAAATGCTAATCGTGCACTATATGCCTACTACCCAGAATGCATTATTGTAAAACGCTGCGGAGGGTGCTGTTCACCTGAGAGAACTTGTGTAATGAACACGACGTCAACGCAATCCGTGATGGTGTATCGAATATCTTACTTTGGTAGGAAGGTCGTCTTTATTTTGTTTTTGTAGAGAAAATAAGAATATTGTTTAAAAAATAAGAATATTGTTTAAAAAATAAGAATATTGTTTAAAAAATAAGAATGTTGGTTAAAAAACAAGAATATTGTTTAAAAATAAGAATATTGCTTAAAAAATAAAAATATTGTTTAAAAAATAAGAATATTGTTTTTAAAAAAAAAGAATATTGTTTAAAAAATAAGAATATTGCTTAAAATATAAGAATATTGTTTTTTAAAAAATAAAAATATTGCTTAAAAAATAAGAATATTGTTTAAAAAATAAAATTGTTGCTTAAAAAATAAGAATATTGCTTAAAAAATAAGAATGTTGGTTAAAAAATAAGAATATTGTTTAAAAATAAGAATATTGCTTAAAAAATAAGAATATTGTTTAAAAAACAAGAATATTGTTTAAAAAATAAGAATGTTGGTTAAAAAATAAGAATATTGTTTAAAAATAAGAATATTGCTTAAAAAATAAGAATATTGTTTAAAAAACAAGAATATTGTTTAAAAAATAAGAATGTTGGTTAAAAAATAAGAATATTGTTGTTAGCGTGAGAAAGAAATTTGGTTACATGTTGGTTGCCTCTGCTTGTCTCTCGTAAAACGAAATGCGTAAATAATCAATGCGCTATTCTAGTCCTTCTACGTATTTGTAATCTATGTATGTTTTCAGATGGTGTTCCATCTCCACATCAAGTTGATTATATTAATGATGAGAAATGCCGATGTGAATGTAAACGGAAACCTTCTGATTGCACTGGACAAAAAACACTGGATCCTAACAGTTGTCGATGCTCATGCAATGTAAAGTCACCAAAATGTCCAAACAAGAAAAAGGTAAGAACTTTATGTCGCAGCTGTAAAGGCAAGCAAATTTGTTCGAATCCAACCTTTCCTGAAATCAATTTCGACACATTGCCTTGTCATATCTAATAGGAGCTTACCAATTAAGCAACGAACATTTTTTATTGAACATTAGACTGAACATTAAGTTCAATGTTGAGAAGGATATTTCTGAAATTTGAGAAGAACAAAATTAAGATGATATAAATCATGGTTGGTCGCACCCAAATAAGGCAAAAAAAAATAAAAAATGACCCATTCATTCGGTTCACTTGCACAGAGACTTTCATCGTCAAGATTCGCGTTTGTTCATTTCAAGAACATAGTCCGATGTAGTCAGATGAAATATTTTTTTTGTTAACATTCAGTAAATACATTGCAATGAAAAAATAATACCGCAAAAACTGTTTGTTTACATTTCGGATATTTGTGTTTGTAAATAAAACACTTAATGTTGCCGTGTCAAATATTTGACATCAATCACACTATTGCGTGACGCAAAAACAAAAAAGATGATGGTTATCACACTTTGTAAATTCTATTTTTCTTCTTTTATAAAAAAAATTTATTCTTTCTCTATTAGCAATTTGAAACAAGAAAACTATAAAATGCTAGTCAGTATCCCGTAGAAAAAGGTTCGCCCGCCCTTTATTTACCGCATTTCGTGTGTCTCGCTACTGTGGTTACCATTTTGACAAACAGACGTATACTGATATTAAAATATAGATGAAGTGCAAATAAACAATACTTTTTAGGCTAGTTTTTCTTATCTTCATGTGTGGTTTTATATGTTATAACAAACTTTTGTTGTATCATGCAATAAAAATATTTTTTCTTCTTCTAGTGGTCCACTCTAGACTGTGATTGCATTTGCAGCAAAATTGATAGTTGTGTTGGTGCAAACTTTACATGGAATAAAAACACATGCCAATGTGAATGCGCAACGCAATCTTGTCCTACTGGAATGAAATTTGATGCTGCTTCATGCGCATGCGTAAAAGGATAATCCTATCGACCAGAAATGTAAATTGTAAATATACATAGATACATTATGACAAAAAATATCTATACTCCAGCGGTTTCTTATTTTATTTGGTAAATGCAATAGTCTTTTTAACGAATCAGTTTGTTGGACAGTCTGGATCACGTGCCGTCGATCTCGTTTCGTGTGCCGGCCGCTTTGATTGATAATGTCATTCTTGTCTCCAGAGCCTTTGGGATAAAAAGGTTCTTCTAAAGGAGCTCTGGGGTAAGACTGAAGTGATGTGTTCCAGGTGCTACGTGACAGGCGTAGTAGTTGCAGGTAAATAGTGGTGTCAATGTGCATAATACAGTGTACTCTCGTTAAGTGGGACCCCATATAAGTAGGATGCTCACTATATATAGTGCGCTTTTTCTCCGTCTCTCAAAAAATCTCTCAATAATTAGGACAGATAGAGCTATTTGATAAAAGCAGAGAGAGGAACAAAAGAAAGAGAGAGAGAGAGTGTTTAAGTGACAAAAAAGAAAAAAACATATTCATTGAAAATTATTGATTTATGTATTGCTCTTTTGTTAAAGTCTATATTAAAAGAAAACAGCTAGAAAATTCAAACTTTCGTCGTCAATTTCGATCTAAAAATTAGTCGGGGAAGAGTGACCTAACTTAAAAATTTAGTCGTTAAAAACGGATTTAATAAGTCGCGATAATTGTTATAAAAGAAAAAAAAATTAGGCTTCGCATTGCTATAAAAGATATCATCTTTATTAATAATTATTAGTAAAAATATGTATTACGTTCAAATTTCGGTAATTGATTTTAATGGTGTCACAAATCTCAAGAAAAAGCAAGATCCTGACATACACCCCGGATGCAATCCTTAACACTGTGTGATAGTGTTATATTTGTAAAGGGGAATGAGAATGAAGTTTCGTTGTGTTTTACGTAGCGGATATATTTCACACTTTGACGTGTTTTAAAAATCTAATTTTAATTAAAAAATAACTTGAAAGTTGTTGACAGAGTGCTCGGTGTCGTATTTCCAAACTCATATATCAAATATCGCACTGTTATAATTATTTTACAAAAGCTCAAGAACGTCAAAGAGACAAGAGATAAAAAAATGAAACTCTCCGTTTTTCTCTCATTTCTCTTCATTACTTTCCTATACTTGAAAGGAATACACTCACAGGCAAAGAAAAAAACAACAACGACAGATAAGTCATGGCTCGGTAAAGGATACCTTGGTATACCTTTACATGAGGAGAAGAAGAAGAAACCCTTTAATTTGGGGAAAAAGGATTTGGTTCCTGTAAAAAAGTTAGTTCCACTAAAACCGAAGTTAACTGGATCCATCGATGAACCTTTCATAGGTAAAGACAAAAGTAAAATTGCACCAAAGAAAAAGCCGATTGATGGTGGTATAAAAAAATCGCATACAAAATCAAAAAAAATGGTAGGCTTTTTAATTTATCTTTTGTCTTTAATTCATCTTTTATCCACAATGTAAATTCACTGCGTGACTCTTTTTATTAAAACTATTTTATTTTCTGGTTGTTAGCCCGTTGAATTTCCGTAGTGAAAAAATATTAAAAAGTATATCGATTTTGCACTTATAGCCAAACATATTTCGCGCGCATTTTAACAGAAAGTCAGCCAGCGTGACCAAGGAGGTTTTAAACTGCAGGTATTAATATAACCAAGGAGGATGAAAGAATCCTCCTTGCTATAAATCGTGGAATATCCACAGAAACTTGTTTACTCTGCGGGCTACCAAAGACGAATCGTTCACTATTTTGTACGTAAATATTTTGTGCATTTACTCTTTAAATGATTTATATGTTTCTTTAAAGTATTTTGTGCATTTATTTCACGAAATTGGATCTGGTTACAGATTTTTTTTTATGAAAACAATGGAATGGGAACGACAAAAAAAAAAAATT
Organism: Hydractinia symbiolongicarpus; assembly: GCF_029227915.1. Taxonomy (NCBI): domain Eukaryota; kingdom Metazoa; phylum Cnidaria; class Hydrozoa; order Anthoathecata; family Hydractiniidae; genus Hydractinia; species Hydractinia symbiolongicarpus. The sequence goes on along the minus strand of NC_079882.1, from coordinate 3,688,418 downwards.
TCAAGGGTGGAATTTTATTGGTTTTCTTTACTTAAAAACTAATTTTGTGATTTATGCGTAGTCGATTATTCAAAAAAATCATTACGAGATTATTTAAGCCTTCCATCTTGTTGTTATGTGTCTCTACATGAACATTTGATTTTCCTCTCAATTTTACCTGATCAGTATTGATTTTGTTGATTTTAACGTGAACAGGTTATCAACTTTTTTGTTTTCCATGTTTCAATGTCCTTCGCAGAATAGAATTTTTACCAATATATTTTGTTTTGGTGTCTTGGAAAAGAATTCGGGGATTATTCGTTGTTCGCTATTTCGAATGATTTCGTGAGGCACACTGGATAACCAGCGTTCAAGTATCTTTCACCTTGTTTTGTTCGTTATCGAAGTTAGAAGCAATTTTTCTTGATCCTTCCGCAACTTATTGCATTTCTTATATATAATATATTGTTTTTAACATTATTTATGTAGACAAAGGTTTTTTTAATATTTTTATATCACATATTTCTTTCAGACACCAAATGAAATATGGGCGAAACTCAGTCACATTTCATCTTATGACGATCTTTTCAAAACGTTTCCTGTTGACAAAAAAATAAATTACAGGAAAGGTTGGTATAGTTGTTATTGTTGTTGTTATTGCTGTTGTTGTTGTTGTTGTTTTTGTTTTTGTTGTTGTTATTGTTGCTGTTTGTTTTTATTGTTGCATCATTGCTTTTAATATTTAGTGACAATCCCTAAGAAAAGGATGAAGCAGATAACAGATTATAGCAAGGACACTCAGGAAGAAGTGGGATATGTTTTCAGCGATACAAGTGGCAATGTTCTTTCTGCTGATTCAACTGGTACATCTGGTGCAACAAGTAAGACACATTAATAACTCGAATTTAAAAGGAAAGGAAACCTGTATATGTAAACTGTATATCTTGTGTCGATTTTACTTTGGATCGTTTTATTAAATCATACTTTTTTTTTTGTGGCCTAATCGGTTTAATTTGAGATATTAATATGAAATTAATTTCTGGTAGGTTGATATAAAATTCTTTGTTTAGCATTTAAGCAATTTGAATGCATTCCTCGCCCAAAAGTCGTTGAAATCCCCATCTCTGCTGATGGTGCTTTTTGGCCGGCCTGTACAGAAATATTGCAGTGTGGTGGATGTTGTACGCATTTGGAGTATAAAGAATGCACGCCGACAGCGCTAGAAAACAAGACCACAACAGTTCTTTTAATTCCCTACAGCGGTAACATATTTCCTTACTAAATAATAATTTATATTGTGATGAATTATTAGGAGAAGGAAACTTGTCAAACTATCCTGGTAAAACAGTACCTGACAAGGCTGCTTTCATGAACTAAAATAAAATTACAGAACTAAATTATCGATATGGATTTTCTATCCCAGTACTCTAGCCTAGGTGATAGTACTCTAGCCTAGGTGACTTAAAATTTGTAGGATTATTCATCTTTAACATTAGGAACATTAATATTTAGGCGAGATGGTGAGAGTACACAATGTTTACATGTTACAGCACAGTGCATGTCGTTGTTCCTGCCGTATCAAGCCTAGTGATTGCAAACCTCGGCAGACACATGATGAAAACACGTGCGCGTGCGAGTGCTTAAAGGAAAAGCTTATTTGTCCAGTATGGAAGCAGGTATGAGGGTTCTTAGTTCTAGACATTCACTGTAAATAGTTAAAATAATGCTGCGCAAGTTGCGGTTTTATACAACATTCAGTACACACATCCAAAATGGCAGAGAACCATTGAAATATACGACGTTATTTTTACACAAACTACTACCAGGCCAGACCATTTTAACATCACTCTGGAAAATTTAGCCTCTCGCCTAAAGTGGCTGGGTTACTTAGGATTTCAATCTTAAACATTAGTGAAGGTTTCTACAGTTCTGTTAATGCTTTAAATTCATTACAAACAAAATAGACTGAGCGCGTTAGAAGTTCAATAGAATAAAAATTACCGCGCTTTTCTATTCTTTCTTTTCGTACATAAGTTCGTTAAAAGTTGTTTCATGATTTTTTAGTGGTCTGATGATGATTGCGACTGCGTTTGTAAACAAAACCACCAATCATGTGTATCATCCAAAGTTTGGAGCACAGAGACCTGTCAGTGTGTCTGTCCCACTCATCCTGCGTGTCCCAGTGGATTTGTTCGCGATCCTAACACCTGCTACTGCTTGAAGTTGAGTGTGTGATGGAAATCAATGGTAAAGATGTGAATGTGTGAAAATAAAGCAAACTTGATATTTTTATAACATTATATCGTAACGAATTTGTATTAAAGACATTTTGTATTAAAAATATATACTTTTAAACGCAAACTCGACTTTTTAGGCCCCCTTGACTGAATGCTTTGATACTTTCTATAGTATAATTGTATTATGTAGAAGAAACATTTTTCATGACACTCACCCAAAGTCAGAGACAGTGGATACTGCTTATAAGAAACATCACACGTCTGTGAGAAACGCAGTAAAATTGAAAAAAAAACATAACCATGAGATTATGTTACTTACAAAACTGCGACCATAAAATGCTGTAAGGTTATTGGACAAAACTACGATCATAAAGAAGGAGATGTTAGTGATTATAACTATCAAAAATCCATGACTTTGTTCAAGAGGACAGTTTCCATGCTTGATCTTGATACCGACTTTTAGTATAATCATGAAATAATTTAATTTTCATTCGTTCTGAAAAGTTTGACATCTGACAGCAAGTGTACGTAGATTAGAAATAAATCACTCCATGAAGAGCATACAAAGAGGAGAAAAACAATGAGCATACAAAGAGGAGAAAAACAATTAAAAACATTTATAAAACAAGAGAGTTTATTTCCTACAGAACAATTTCTAGAATTTCGCACATCACATATTTACAATACAACAACATAGTATCATTTAATCTTCGTACCAACGTCGCTTGCGTGCGTCTAGTAAATAATCTTCAATCTAGAAAATCAATTAGTTCACTATAAACAATTACACGCTAATACAGGTCGACCGTCATTGGTGCTTTCTGCGTATAGGAAAGTTTATATGGAGTGAGAAGAAAAAATAATACAAAGTTAAAAAGATATATTGCTTGCATGATGTTTTTTTTGAATTAATGAAAAATTTGTGCGATTTAATAAACACTAATAAAACTAAATCTCTCTAGTGCCTGTAATAAATGATATTTTTTGATGGATAAGATCCACTTCAAATTTGTAAACTCGTTGGACAAATTTTTTCGGAGTAGGGACCTTTCATTGAAAATTAAATTTACAAGCATTCCTTCCACAAAAATAATCAGTCCAACAAACCTTGTCTAATAAATCATCATCAAATTCGTGGCCGTTCATTTCTGAAAACCTCCACAGTGCTTCCACTGCTCTCCTGAAGTTAAAAATAATTATTATACACCACAGAGTCTTTGTAACGAGAAACACAAAGTACTTCAAGTAACAATTCCTGGCGTAACCCTAAATGCACAAGAAAATCCTGTCTGTCTAGCCTTTTTTATAATAAAAGCTGACAGTGAACTCAGTCCCTCGCTTGCTAGCATAGGACGTCAAACAATCGAAATTCTTTGCTCAATATTTCCATCAGCTATTAAAGGCACAACTTCGTCTTGTGGAGAAAAACTGCGTATTGGCATTATGTGGAAACGAAGATACTTCATTTCTAACGCGAAAGTTTAAAATCTTTTTAAATTACTCTTTTTACATTTTCAATTGTCTTGATAAAAATATAGCATATAAAAGTTTTTTACAAGTAATTTTTTAATTAACTGCCAATAAAGCGTTCGCCATTTTTTTGACATCTTCCAGATTTTTGGTTTTTTTTGCTAAAATTTTGCCATATTATAATCCTATTCGGTCTGGGGTTTTTCGAACATATTATGACTTGGGGCGGAATCCGCACCCCCCCCCCCCCCCCTCCCTAACTAACTTTTCTTAGGCTTGTCTAAATTTAATCAAAACTGGCACACTTATAGTACGTCAGAAAAGGAACAAAATGGCAGCAATAAATTTTGCTTGCGTCAGCACATTTTCTATGACGTCATCAAAAGCTTGAGATTTGTCCAAAACGTCACTATCTGCTTAGAATTCAATTACTTTAGTTCTAGAGCGAATTTTACATTCTGATTGAAGTTTCTGAAAGCTAAATAAGTTATTTAACATATTTTCCAGGTTTTACACAGATCGCATAAAAAACTGCCAAAAATTGTCCAGAAATCGGTTTTTTTTCGATTTTTGGGTAAAATCCGAAAAAATCGGGCAACCAAATTAATCACGTGTCCAAAACATGCAAAATGATTCTTCTTGATGAAACAAAGTTGTGTTGTAAGTTTCAAGTTCTAACGACAATCCTAACAAAAGTTATTATATTTTCCCTTTTATAAGGGTTTCATAGAGATTTTTAGGGGTAGTTTCGAGAGATAAATATTGAAACTAAGTAAGTATCGTAGCCATGCAACGTAGCATTAAGGATTTATTAAAAAAAAAACGCTACCCCGTGGACCGAAGGCAAGTACGTATAAACAAAGACACTTACCAATCATCGTATTTAATTAACAAGTGAAATGCTTCGATAAAGAACTCTTTCCCAGGCTCCCCCGGTGGTTTTGTGTAATAGCATGCTTGTATCTAAAATAATATTAAGACATTTTAAGCTTCTTCCTATTTAGCGGTGTTTTCACTACAGAGTGAAAAGCTCAAGTTTCTTCTTTTAAGTTCATATCAACTTTCTATTTAAATTTTAAAAGGTGGCGTTCCCTATTGTTTTAAATTTTTTCGATGATTTGAAAATTACTAAATGTGTTAAAATACTCCAACATTATATCTCTTGTGAGAGGGAATAGGAAAGCATTGTTAAAAATTAACTGAATTTGATTTTGTCAGAGAACTTGCGGGTTGCTTTTGGATAATAAAAATCTTTAACCCAGTGCTAATTTTGACAAATGGAAAAGAAAAACCTGCAACGTAGTATTATTTCTTACAATATCTAAAAATGCATGCACAAACGACAATTAAATTAAACTTAAATGCAAAGATGTTTCTTTAAAGTTAAGCACTATTTAGAATTTTTCTAATCAATTCGCATTGACAGTTGATTAAGGTTGCTTAATCCTTAGATCAAAACAGGGCACTTACACCAACACCTTGGCTTACAGGTATAAGTGACAAAATAAAATTAGATTTACAGCCCTTAACAACGTAACAAAAGGATGCCTAAAGAAGTAAAAATAAAAGTTTATTTTCTGGATTTGTTATTAATAATGTGTTATTCACGGAAATTTCTTATAAATTGTCCAGGATATATATTTAAACAACAAACAAATCATTACCCTGTTTAGAAGCTCTTGTCTTTCTTGGAGTTCGTCTTCAGTTTGAACCTAGAAAAATGCTTGACATTAGCAAAATTATAGCCGCTTGTACAAATATTTTTATAAGTTAGATTAATTTCGCCACTGAATACTCTTAAGGACCGAATATCCATACCCTTCTGATGTTAATTTTTGAAAACTGAAAAACTAGAAAGGTTTGCACGATTTAGTGTGAGAAAGAACATGGTTAAAACACTAATATATCTAAAATAGACCATTGTGTTGTGGTGTTTCAGCCGCTACCAGATTCTCAATTAAAAAGGTTACAACTCTTGGAAAATATATCTCTGGATATCTACTCAAAAATATTTTCGTATTCAAGGAGTCTATGTATCAGAATGCTATGGAAAGTCTGAAGCAGAGAATAGAGTTATTTGCAGTAACGTAATTCAACTAAATAAACGAATACTGTTGTAGTTTTGGTAAATATAATAACAAATGAGACCAAGTCAACAGATTTCAAACTTCAAATATATGTAATAAAACTTACTTTCTCAGGAGGGTCTACAATAGTATTAAAACGTTCAAGTAGCCAATTGAACCATGACATTTGTTTGGCTTCTTCTATTTCTAGTTCCTTCTGTGAAATATTTCTTGAAAATGTAATTGAGTGGGGCACTTGATTAACAACAGCAACGGTGGAACGGCATGCTAAAATATATATATATATATTAAAAAAAAATCTAGGTAGTGCAGATATGAAAACATATTATCTACCCATACAATAAATGAAATACGATAAGGAAAGACGATAAGGCCTCTTGGTGTTTCCTTTCCCTACTACCTTCTCTATTTGTACTTTGTTTGTGTACAATAAGGCTTTGAAGGATGCATGACATACGCACTTCACACATCATATTTTTTTTAAAAAAAAAATCACAAGCACAAAGGATATAAATTGACAGGACAATTACTGAAAGTTTTTGAACATATAAAATAGGAGTCACGCTCTTTATTATTTTCAAAAAAACTGCTGTAAAATTAAGAAATATCTTAAATCAAAAAAGTATGTTGTTTATAAAAACAATGTATAAAATAAGACCAGTAATAGGATTTTTTTATAAAAACAATAAGGCCAAGAACTGCAGAAAAAAATGTACTGTACAATCATTGAGGTAGAAATAAGAAGGAGGTTGAACTCTTTTTTTTTGCATTGAAAATATCTGTGACGTGATCAGTTGTGAAACTTTTCATGTTGTCTTTTTAATTCTGGTGAGTGTCAGTTTCAGTAAATTTTATTGGTCAAGAAAACAGTTGGTATGTTTATAAGTTATAAAATTGCGTAATTGATTAGGGATTCAAACAATATATCAGTTTAAAATGACTGTGTCAACAAGCAAAAAATACTAGAAATGGGCCTAACGAAACTTTTAATAACTCTAATTATAAAATTACACTATTTATAAAAAATGACTATCAACTCTTCTACTTTTTTATAGTTTTGACTCACCCTTGACTCAGGCCTTGATCATGCTAAATTTTAGTGACATACAGAAAGGTAAAAAACTTCTTAAAAAGCTGATTTCTGGAATTTTAAAGATAATTAAAAAGTTGTTATGACAACACGGAAAGGATTAAGTAATGTTGTTTTTGTAAAAATCCAGTGAAATGCACATCGCAAATGGATATCAAAGGGATGTGGAACAAAAAAAATTTGAAAAACATTTCAATGCACATTGAGATGAGTTTAATCTACTTCTCTGTTTCTATCTCCATAATAAAATGAATTAAAAATGCTTAAAATGTAACACAAAATAAAAATTTCCCAGTGTTTTTGTTAATAAATGTATCACTTGACCAAATGCCATATATTTTTGATGGATACTTTAAAATTTCACTCAGTAAACGTCACTGTTCTGTTTGTTATATACATTTTAACTAATCCATATGCTCTAATTAATTGACTACTGTTTAAATTACTGGTTTTCTGTCCTGACTGACTAAACTCTGTAGCTGTGTTGACAAATGAGTTTTACAATTTTCACGACTTACTGATCCTTTTAACCCCTTCTTTCTGAGCTATGATAAAGGAAAGAATTATTTAAGTAATTATTTTTCACTGCCAAGACAGAAATGAGATGTGACTACGTATACACAAATACAAAGATACTATTTCATAATATGATGACTTGTGTTTACGACAAAAGGCTTTTATGTTTGGTAAAGGAAATGATTAAAACGACTGACAAATGACTGACTTATTGCAGCTACAATGAAAATTTTTAAACGAATGATAAAATACTGGAAGTATTGCTCTTTTTTACACATTTTTAAACACATGCACTAGACATGAACTCTTAATAGCCTGATTTATTTTATTTAACAAAAATTTAGTTTTTTTGTTTTCCTAACCTTCTACATGATTTCTTTTTGGCTCTCGCATCTGGTGAAGCAAATTAAATATCATTTCCTCACACAAAGGCATTTTTAGAAATTTAAATAAATTCAAATAAATCAGAAGGATGAAATTTACACTTGATAATATTAATATTATATTAATATTATATTTAAAGGTTACCTCCCATGAAAAATCAAGAAGGTTGTCCAGGAATTTGAACATTTAAATTAAATGCTTCATTGGTTCTTTAGAATTTGGACTAAGAAGATTCACTAATTATGCATGATATCATGAGTATGCTCTGCAAGGGTGTTAATTTAACATATTTGAAAAGCCATATAGAGTTAAAAATGTTTTCTAGCCGCTTTGACAGGTTTTGAACATTTTACATATTTTTTTTTATTTAGTTACCATAATTATGCTCAATGCATACTGATGACGTTACAAATTCGCATAATTAGCGCTACTTTTAAGACAAATATCTCGAAAACGGATAAAGATTTTTGAAAAAATAAAAAGATTTCTAGACAATTTTCAAAGATCTTTCATATGAGCTCAACTTGATTTTAAGCGGGAGGTATTAATATTAAAACCCCAAACAATGTTCCATGAGAAGAAATCCACATAAAAAACCTCTCTTCAACAAAATCTAGCATCTTTTTCCTGCCATGAAAATACCAGAGCGAAAGAGCTTACTACTGAAAAGTAAAAAATATATAAAGGTTACGCTGCATTATATTGCTTTACTTTGCACAAAACATCCCTGCAGCCATTGAATCAATAAATTGTTAAATTGTCATCATCTTTTCTCAAATTAACCTGATATTCCAGAATAAAGGTAGAAGCAGAACTTAGCAGTCTAATGTTGTTAAAAATCTTGAAGTCGTTTGACGTCGTCGCTTTTCCCTAGCGTAGTGTATATTCGTACGCACTTTTGCCCATTTTTGAGTACGTATATGTTCATCCGCTATTCGTACGTAAAGTGCTTTAGGGTTAGGGTTAGGATTCTTTTTCCTTTTTTCTACGTATGAATAGCGCTACACACTATTAATACGCACTTTATTTCATATTAAAGTGCGTACGAATATACAGTTCCTTTCCCTAGCTAGCAACACTTCCGTTTGATTTAAAAAGCAATGCATGGTGATAGAAAAAACTATTACATCTGAAACAGGTAAGATGTAAATCTAAATTTCAACAAAAAATATTAAAAGAAATTATAAACCTGCAATACTTGTTAATTTACTTGCAGATGATGGCTTAAGCACTGTGGCAAAATTGCCTAACTGGCGTAAAAATGCTCTGGAAGCAGCCATATTGTTGGCCTCCTTGGCTTTTTTCTTGTCCAGAATGAAATTAAAACCCAGGACCAGATTTTAAATTTCAAGACCAAATTCTACAAATAGCACATGGAACAAATGACGAGGACGACCGCTTTTTTAATCTTCTTACACCCCAAAATCAAATGTTTTGAGCAGATCTACACACAAAAATACTTAAATACTTAAATACTTTAAAAACCGAACCAACTTGAAGCAACAGCCAGCCTGAAATGAAGTAAAAAGAAGAATAAACAACAAGGACACTAAAAAACTCAAATTTTATACAACAAAAAGGGTTCTGGGGACCGCTCACTACCAGGCAATATATTAGTGATATGCAAAGTAGTTTTTCTTCAATATGAACAACAAATGTGATTAAAATGAAAGTTTGATTTTGATTATCGAACCAGCTGACCCAGATGCGTGAAATTGATCTCCTAAAGTACATAGTCAACAAACAACAAATATAAGCAACAATACTGCAAACTACAGTAAAATTAAGCAACATTAGGCCTTAGCCAAAATTTTGTGTTGCTTATAAAAAAACATGTATGCGACACATCGTATGGGTGATTATTTTAAATCGTGCAAGATTAAAGTACAAGAAACTACGACATGAACATTAACAACCAAGCGTGAAGATAAGAAGGAGTGCGAGTCTTGCGTAAATAAATACACTAAAACTTTTGGGAGCAACAAGGCAGATATGAAGAATGGAATTTTTAATAAAAAAAAGAAATGAGTCTTTAACTGTGCAAACCCCGCCAGTACAAAATTGTCAGCAATAAAGAAATAATTGTAACTCCCTCTGGAATCCACAACGTGCTGACAGATGTGGTTTAATATTTTCAAAAAATAGAAAGTTACGACGATTTCTAATTTAAGGAACGTTCATGTTTTTTTCAGGTTAATCCATCACAGCAACTCTAACTCCTGTGATATATCATTTTCGAAAATGAAATGATAGATCATTATTTCAAGGCTGGGAAAGCACAAATCAAAAGCGAGATGACACTTGTCGCGTAACATCAACAAAGGGTGTGAAAGGTTAAAAGTGGAGTGGAGAAATTCTCTGTCTTAATAGTGATACAGAATAAACAGGGAGACGGTAGATCGGTGTGGTGCGGTATAGACTGACGCACGGTATTTTGCGCTTTCTAGGGATATCACAAGTTTACTTTATCCAGCTAAGCGCTTTTTGCCTCTTTTTTATATCGAAACGGCGCAAATATCTTTAAGGTGATGATATTGAAAAACAACAAATAAAATAATGGCAATTCTCAGCTAAGGATTTTTTTCGGCAGTGTATTGAATAGCAAAGATATAAAGAATGTTGGGTTTAAAGTTTTTGTATTGCATGCGAGTTTTCGTATTTTGGGCGAATTTCAAGTCAATCCTAAATGAAAAAAACGCTACAGGCCCTGAGAGAAATGCGAGACATGCGAGACATATAGAGGTATATACCTTGAAAAGCAAATCTTAAGAAAGACGAAGAGAACCGTTGTTTACAACCTCATCGCCAGTGTATCTTGTATCTTTTCTGACTTCCAAACGGCGATGCGAACATGCTTGTCTCGCCGTCCTGATCCCAACCGACACTTGGAACGAGGTTGAGCTGTTTTTATTTGATATAATCTTCCAGATCTGCGGATGTATTGGTACCACATCAGTAACGTAGCAATTTACTTGGACGAGCAACATTTCTTTCTTAACACACTGTTAAATGTTTATGCGTCGAAATAATGACGTTTCATTACTATCCTTAAACCTAATAAGTGTAAATAAATATATAACACACGGACGGGCAACCCAAGACAAGTTAATCACTAAGACACAAAAAATAAACACGTAGAGCAATAAGGTACGTAGTCACGTGGGTACGTGGTCACGTTGGGATTTAACGCAAGTAATTTAGCACACTCTCCGTGTCGACTGCAACAATAATAAACAATCGACATAACAGCTGCCGAAATGACGGGACAGATTATTTATATACCATTGTTGCAACCAAAACAAACCGAATAGAAATTGAAAAAATCAAAAATTAAATTAAATTTTTTTTCAGCTGACTCCGCGAACAGGCCATAAATTGCACAGACTATTGCTTCGATCCATACTTCATCACGACCACATGTTTTCAAGAAAATAATTTGTTTTTATTAATTTTGAACCACTCTTGTAGAGACGTGATCATTTGGTGCAATTTTTCCCTGAAAGCTTGTCAATAAATACTTGGATTTGCCGAAATCTATTTCTTTTTTCTGATGTTTATAACAATTACAGCAGGCTAGCTTCCATCTTATTTTACATGGCTAGCCTCACAAAATATCGAGAGGTATGCCCTGTCTATTATTTCCAGAAGGGACTTAGATGGCAAATCCTAAAGTATTTAATGCCCATTTTGAGCTGCGCAGACCCACTTAGGGTCCGCGCTTTAAGAGAAAACTCCCTACGACATCCAACGGGCCTCACATGGCTTGGGAAGCCGAGTTTATGGCGACATTTACTCGCCCATATTGAATCCTCGCCAAGGGTATGCAAGTTGTAAGGGTATTATGATATGCACTACAAAAAACATATCTAACCATTTCATCTACCATTTTCCGCACAACTAGATGATTTCTGGCGGGCACCATCATTGGGCACGACTTGATGCTCAAAAAATATAATCCATCTGGTCCGGGGAGTAAATTAATTTCACCAGTTTTTCCGAGAAATATAAAGATGGCAGACGGAGGACTGAGCTTTACCTTGAGGAAACACTGGAAAAAATCAACAGTTGCTGCTTGTTTACTTGTGTATGGGATAAACTATGGATCGAAACGATACAGGTTACCCTTAGTTTATTATTTTTTTCTGCAATGAACTGAAAGAATGCGATGAACCAATAGAAAGCGATGCGCCATGTTTTGCGGATTCACACGTGGCTTTGTTGACAATTGTATTTTGTCAGAGCTAGTGTGATTTATATTTTATGTGGTTAGTTAGTCTCACTAATTTTGAGGAATATACCCTGTCAATTGTTTCCAGGAGGAACCGCAAAGGCGGTTCAATGTTGAAAACTCCAATTTGAGCCAGCAAATCTCTAATTTTTTTAGTTCTTAGTCAAAAATTGTTGAACGTGGCTAGTGCACCGGTACCGGCTCTTTAAGCTCAAAATTGCTTAAAGAACCGGTAAATTTAAAAATGACATGTGCGCAACGAAGTAAAATGGTTTTTTTCGTAAAAATTAAAGTGCCAGGTTTTTTTGCAGTAATACTTAGAGAACCGTTTTTTTTTCCGTAAAAATTAGAGTGACGGTTTTTTTGCAGTAATACTCAGAGAACTGGGTTTTTTTTCTCGTAAGTCTCATTCAGTCAGGGATAACGGCAAATTAGGCTATCACGCCAAATTAGGCTAGTAGCTTAGTTAAGAGATTTTTCATAGACTATTTAGGCGAGTATCTCTATTTAGGCAATTTGCTATCTTCTTTTATGATTATCTCGAAAACCACGTTTGGTCGCACCATCTTCTTTCGGAGCTTTGTTGCTCATTACATCATCTTTGTTCGAGCAAAATTTTTTATAGTTTGCTTCACGGGACTAAAAATTATACGTCAAAAGTCTTTGAATCGGCTAATTAGACGAGAAATAGTCTATTTAGGCTATGCGCCACCATGTTGAAAATATGCGCACAGGAAATTTAGTCTTTTTTCAGAAGCAACCATGGCCGTAAAACAAAGAAGCCGTAACACAGCGCATGCGTTCTTAATCAAAACAAACTAAACGCTATATCTTCGGACAGCGCAAATAATAAAGAAAAATATATTTGGACCATCAAAAGGGGGTTCTATAGAATGTTTTTAGCTAATAAAATCATTGCGATTATGCAACAGAACAGCGATAGGCAGCAAAAACCATGTTGATAGCCTAATTAGAAGAGATAAATCGCCTAAATAGGCTATCGTAGACTAATTAGACTATTATAGCCTAATTTGCGGTTATCCCTGACTGTCATTAGACTAGAGAGCCGGATTTTTTGTATGACTTATTAGACCTAGTGAGCCAAGTTTTTTGTAAGATACTTACGAGATTTAGAGTGCCGGTTTTTTGTAGAAGACAAGGTTACCTTAAAGTGCCAGGTTTTTTGTAGAGATATTAGAGTGCCTGGTTTTTTTGTGAGACTCATTAGGAGTGCTGGATTTTTTTCGTGCGATTTAATAGACTTAACCCTATTCGGTCCGGGGTTTTTCGAACAAACTATGACCGGGGGGGGGGCGGATTCCGCCCCCCCTTAATAACTTTTCATAGGGTTGCTCAAATTGAATCAAACTTGGCACACTTATATTACGTCATAAAAGGAACAAAATGGCGCCAATAAACATTTGCTTGCGTCAGCACATTTTCTGTGACGTCATCAGAAGCTTGAAAATTGTTAAAAATGCCACTATCTGCTTGAAATATAATTATTTTTGTTCTAGAGCGAATTTTTACATTCTGTTTGAAGTTTCTGAAAGCTAAATAAAAGTTATTTAACATATCTTCCGGTTTTTACATGGATCAGATAAAAAATTGCCAAAACTTGCCCGAAAATCCGTTTTTTCCGATTTTCGGGTAAAATCCAACAAAATCGGGAAATCGGGTTAGTCACATGTTCAAATTATTCCAAATGATTCTTCTTGATGAAACAAAGTTGTGTTGCAAGTTTCAAGTTCTAAGGATAATCCTAACAGGAGTTATTTTATTTTCCCCATTATAAGGATTTCGTAGAGATTTTTAGGGGTAGTTTCGAGTAATGACCAATGTCAAAGCCTCTGAAAGGTATGGGACCTAAAAAATTAGCATGCAGGTGTCTAATAGATAAATGTTGAAACTCAGTAAGTATCATAGCCATATAACAAAGCAATCAGGAGTTATTAAAAAAAAAACTGTCAGGGGGGGCGGAATCCGCCCCCCCCCCGGACCGAATAGGGTTAAGCACCGGTTTTTTTCAGAGATGGAGTGCTGGTTAAAAGGTTTTTTTAAAGAAGATAAGTAATCAGTAACTTCTGAAATAAAAGTGGATATTGGAGTACTATATGATCAAAAAATGCAATGGAAAGAGAGCATTCTAAAATTAGAATTATAAAAACTTAAATATATATTTATTCACTTGTCATGCCATATTTCTAAATACTGCTTTTGCACACTGAATCTGCAAAAAAAAAAGAGCATGGCCAAAGAGAGGCATTACCTTTGGTCCTATTAACTCCTGCCAAGGTTTGAACCTGGATCTCTTATGAAATTCTCCACAAGAATCTTACCCTTAGACCACAGGAGTTTTATGCAATTCCTAACGAACTGTGAGAATTGCATTACAGTAAAAGCTTATTCAAAAACATTTAGCACAATAACAGGCCTAATTATGAAAAAAGTGGCACATCATTTGTCACCCTACCTCCCAACATTATGTAATGGCAGCATGAGTATGAAAGGAACCCTCTTAGCTTGTTACCAGACTGCTTTAAAAAAAGAAGAATATGCCTCTTGTTCTTTTTTATTTAAACTTGAGGAAATTATACAAAAGACCTTTTACTGCAGATGAACATGAATTGTTAAAGGCAGAGATTAACCAAGAAAGAATGTAACAATTTGAACAAGTAGATGTGCATTGAATAAGGCATACTTAACTGACTGACAGGATTTACTTTCAAGTTTTTCCATCGTTAGACACTTTTACAGCTATGGTAAAGGGGCATCCTTCTTGCATAGTTCTATGGAAAACATTACAAAATAAAAGAGCTGACAATTTAGGAGAATCTTCTCACTAAAAAGCATAAATAAAAAAAAAATTACTTAAGATGACGTTCGCAATCCTGAGCCACGAGATTTGAACGATCTTACTCTGTTTTACACATGCATACTTTAACTCGTAAAATTTCAAATCAGGATTTAATTTTATTCTAACCCTTCCCTGTGCTGCTTTTATGGTTCTACAATACCTTATCCACAATTCAGTATAATTTCTCTGCTTATATACAAGCTAATTTTTTGTTGTAGTTCTTCAAACGAAGAGTACAACTGACCTTCGGCAACGAGAGCCATTTCGGAAAGAGCCCCATGAGGGATGCACACCGCATGCATGGTGTTGAGATGAATCACGTGACCTAAAAATTTACCGGTTCTTAAGTTAAAGAGTCGGTTAAAAATTTACCGGTTCTTTAGCTGAAGAGCCGGTGCCGGTTCTTTAGCCACGCCGAAAATTGTTTGTATCTGCTTATTTGTGAAGTAACTTTTGTTCCTACTTGCTATGTCAGTCTAATATAAGGAACTGTCAAGAATCAATTTTCATTTTTTTAAAAGACTATATATAGCTAGGTAACTGAAGGTTACCCAAGCAAAAATAAGTGACTGACTATTTTTAAACCGTGGAAAGTTTATCATTTCTTGAACATGATAGTTTAGTAGGCGACGTTTCGGGAGATCCTTCTCTCATCATCGGGCAAAGTAAAATGTTGTTGCACATGTATCTATATAATTGCAGAGGATCGAAATTCACAAAAATTAACCAATCAGAAACGACCTGATAATTACAGTTAATTACGGTAATTAAAATTTTCTACTTCTTCTGTAGGGCTGGTAACCAAATCTCAGGACTTCTTCTGTAGGGCTGGTAACCAAATCTCAGGAAGTTGATCCGAGATGCTGTTTATGTGTTTGTTACGTTCTACACTGTTGATGGTTTCTTTAATCTTCCTGGCTGTTGTTCTGGATTCTCTGTCAATGATTTTCTTCTCATCCCAATTAAACTGATGACTTCTGCTCCAACTGTGGTCCGCAATTTCGTTTTTCTCCGTTTCTCACTGTGCGCATATGTTCTTGTACTTGTTGCTTAAACTTTCTTTTTGTTTCGCCTATATACACTGCATCACAGAAACGTCGCTTAATAAACTATCATGTTCAAGAAATGATAAACTTTCCACAGTAATATTAATACTGAACAGACAAACCGAAATAATATCTTCAATAATATTTTTAAACCGTTTGTCGTCATTATGGCCACCGTTGAAAATATGTTTGGTTAGCGTCATTTCTAATTACAAAAGTGAGTCTTAAATGTTTTAAATGTACCCCAGCTGTATTTTTAGCCTCCGTTTCAAGTTCAATTTTTGTCAGTCAACGTCGTTCCAATGGTTTTCGCTTGTATATTGCCGTATAAATGCAAGGCAGGAAAATATAGCACTGAGTAGCACAGTGCAGTCCCCTATAGGAATAACATTCGGACGTAATAACTGTAATTCAGAGGAACGCTAAAAAAGGTAAATGGTGGATTTTGTTGCGTGTCGAAGATTGTTTGGTTTATTTTTTACAAGTTTACTGACTCCCCGACTCAACTTTCCCCTTTTAAAGTGAGTTGGTCGGGTAACGATAACCAATTATATTTTTGAGGGTGGCCTAATTACAAGATTCCCCTACTAGATATCGTTAAGATGATTAAATGACTATTTTAACATTGCCTGAACTTTTCGAAATTGCTAATTTTCAGGAAAAAATGATTATATGTAGCTACATTTATCCCAGAATACACATTTCACAGAAATCTTTACTTATGTTTATTTATGACATGGTACAAAGTTTAAGGTAGTATATCAGTTATTTTCTAGAGACACTAAGTTATGATCTGATACTGCAAAAATATAGGGGGCAGTTTGAACTCAGGTATAGCCCTCTAAATTATTAAAAATGTTTGACGGCAAAATTTTGCTCCTTTAGGCGGAAGGAAGTCACATGTGAGTTTCCCGTCGCCCACTCACATGGTTCTGGAGCACCACTCGAAAACTTTCATTATTTTAAAAAATTCATTATTTCACAGAAAAATAATGAATAATGAAAATTTTCCGCATGGATTTCAAAAAGTCGTGTTAATTCCATTAAAACAAGTCATAAAATGAAATGTTTGTGCAAGTGCAAAGTTCTTCCTTTATCATTTTTTTTTAATTTACATGGGCAGTGAAACAGGAACATCTTGACCAATAAGAAGGGAATGATAGGAGAATGGTTAGGTGGAAGTGTAACCCCAGTGGTCTAAGAGACATAAAGAGTTCATATAAGCTAAAAAAGCAGGCTAGGTATCCATAGCATTAAAGATGTTATAAGAAAATTGAGTTGGTTGGGACACTGGAAAAAACTGGAGTACATTTGGGTAAGAAAGTGATTTGATAGTTCCTAGGGTTATAAGAACAGACTTGATGCAAAGGAAATTGGGTTTAGATCTAACACAGTCTATAGATCAGATTGGAAGAGGGTTTTTAATGTACCTGGTCCAACCCATGCTAGCATGGAAAATAGACGGTAATTCGAGAATGATCATGTTGGTGATGATGATTACAGACCTTCTTAAATGCATTTTTTTTTTAAATCTTGCAACAAGGGCATAGCATTTTAGTGCATATGTGTACTTTTTGATATCCCCTAATTAAAAATAACTTTAAGCATTCCGAAACTTGTGTAAAAACATTATTGTTAATTGTAAAATGTCAATTTTAAAGTTGTTTTTATTATTACTACCATTGTTGTGTTTAAGCAGGTAATAGTTACTTGTCAATGTTCGTTCAAATATTGTTAAATCAAAATGCTATTTTCTTATATTTAGATATTAAAAACTATATAAGGCTAGTTTTTGTCAACTAACAGATAATATAAAAAAATTCTCTAAAATTTTATTTTGTATGAGCGTAAATTTTGTCTGTTAATAAGATCTAAATAAAAGTTCATAAAGAATTTGCCTGGCCCCTTCGTTGTTGGTAACCAGGTCTTGAACATCAACGGAGCACGGATAAAGCAAGTCTGCAAAACTGCACTTACAGGTGGAACAGACATTTATCATAGATTTAATTGTAGATAATTTCTTCATTTGAATTGGGAACCATATGCAGGTCCGAATTTAATTGAGTTTTTTCTTTTTTTCGCTGCAAGTGTTATTTTTATTCAAACAATTTTAAAACAAAACCCAAGCGAAGCATATTTTTGCCTATTTGCTTGTGATTATGTAAAAAATAAACAATAAATTTATGAAAATGACAGTATAGTCATGCATATTATTTCGGACATGTAGAAAAGGAAGTTAAGTTGGAAAAATTCACTATACGTAGACATTCGATCATCGTGTTTGGGGTTCATGATTCAAAACATCCCCCACTTTTCTACCGCAAAATGAATACGCAACAAAGATTAACCTCAGAGCCCATATCGCACGTGTAACATACTTTGCACATGCGTTTTAAATCACATGCGTTACTTGATTTGCACGTGCGAATCATTGCACACTTACTCAAATATTCCTGGTATATCTTAAAGTCAGTTAACTGAACCATATTATTTGGTATTTGCCTTGAAGCCTTTTAAGCATGTGTTTATTTGGTTCATCGTTAATTTTTTGTTTGTAGCAAAACAACAAGATAATTTGACATTTTGTAAAATGTGCACATTTTACCCTAAACATAAGATTATTTATCAAGACTTAACAAAGTCATTTTTGTTTTTTAGGGAGTTTTTAATCAGAAGAGAATATTTTCAAGAAGCTAAGGTATGTTTGTATTGTTATGGCAAAGAGTTAACACAATTTATTAACAGATAGCGATTTCCATCTATGTAGTGCTGGATATCTGGGCTTTTTACAGCATGGTATAACTTTGAGATTTGTAGCAACCATAATGGCAGCTACAAATTTAAACAATAACAAGCAGAAAAATTGTAAAACTTTAGCTAAAGAACTCAAAACATGTTATCCTATCTGATCTCTGACGAATTTGATGATCTAAAAACTCAAAAATGTCTGATTTTTATACAGAAATCTAATATTATTAAAATTAAAATTTAAGTCTTACTGTGTTGTCTTCATGTCTGTCTTAATTTTCAAGTTGAAATCTCTCTACCAATACTTTGGAACCCTGTCAACTATATATATTCTGAAGGTATATATTTGGAGCAATGTCTAGAAATGCTAAAATCATGAATAATATACTAAAAAAGATTTGACTCCCTGAAAATATTCAAAATTAGAAGTTAATTTTCTCAAGGTCTGCAGAATATCACATGTATTTCTTTGTTTTATCTGTTAAGATACCTTGTAAACACCCTAAATCAATTTAATTTGCCTTGTCTAAATTAGTGTGCAATCCAACGAAGTGAGGCAAAATTTGCCTATTTTTGAAGCACAATTTCACTTACATGTGCAACTTTTAAAAAATTTTCAAACAAAATTTTTTCATTATTCCTAAGATAGCAGTTTTGTATTATTACTGATAAGATATTAGTATAGATTAGATATAAGGCTCTAAAATCATCCAAAAGCTATTTTCTTTTTGCGTTTTCGGTTTGTTATGCCATTGTGGTCACATTTTTTATTAAGTTCAATAGTACATTTCACATACTAACCAAAATTAAACTTGTGTGACCATCAAGGCGCATTCATCTTATAGGCAAACAAAATTGCAAAAACCGCGAATTTCCATCTGAGCCTTAATTTTGAATTTTAATGTCTCAGGTGATATTAGAACATATCTCAAAATATAAAAAAAACAAAACTGCTTATACAGAACTTTGAATTCCTCACCGTCGCATATAGCAGATGTATATTTCATGCCAACAAACTCACAACTTTTGTTTTGTCCTTGATATGCAGCTGAAAAAATTAAAAAGCTCAGTTTTTAAATGTATATACTACAAGTGTTTGCGCATTTTCTGCACATAAAAACAAAATTAGCGATAGAATGAACAAGATCAACTAAGTATAAACCAACAAGGAGCATTTTTATATTCGCAATATATTTCAATCTATAATTTGAACATCTGCAGGTATAAAATGCAAAATGAAACAAGATTAAAAGTCCATGATAAAATATGTACAGCTAAAGAAAAGTGAGACACAAGGTCTGTGAGACAGCAAACATAAAACTGTAGAGATATGTGTACATATTCTATCATGTATCATTAATCTTGTTTGTTTTGTATTTTAACCTGAAGTTGATCAAATTATAAATTAATCAATAAAAAAGCGCCATCGTTTAATAAGTTAGTCTTGGTATGACATTAAATGTTTTTTTTTTATATAAACATATTTAGGCTCAGGGCTAGTGAAAAAACAAGCAAATTATAAGCATAACTGTAAGCCCTTGTTTTGCTGCATAGTTTAAAAAATGTGAAACTTTGTTCTTTATTTTGGTTATTGGGTTTGGAACGGTAATGAAAATAAGCATATTCCTAGATAATTTGAGCATCTTTTGTAATTAATGCTAAGCATACCCGAGCCTGATTTTTAAAATTCATATGCTAATAATAAAAAGACATGTATGTAAACTTTATCTGAAAACTAAAACTTTAGCCATGTGGAAATCACTAAAAACCTAGCTAACAAAAACGAAAACAAATGATTTGCTCATAAGAAAATTTTTTAAGCTTGGTGCCAATGATAACATTTTACAACGTTTTGCTTAGGAAATATAAAAAAATCTGTGCACAGTGGCTATAAATAAATGCTAGAAAATAGCTAAACAAAAATAAGAACATAAAATACATATAGCTAAATTCACCACAAAATTGACTAAAAATTTCCCCTCTCGATCCAAGTTATACCTTTGGTTATATTTATTTTGTTGTCCCTTTCACTTTCCTATTATCAAAGTGGTGTGTATGTTATAAGCTTTAGCAACGCTCAATAACCAGCTTTTAAAATTCTGTCACAATTTTACAGCAAAACCGGAAGACTTTCAACATAAATATTACAAAATAATGTAAACGTATTCTAATCAAAATTAAAAGTTTTCTATGATGAGGCTTTGCGGAAATTACGCTCCTCTTTACTAGAACTACCAAAGGTGCTTATTTTGCTCACCTGGTCCTGGACCAGTTGCTAACACCAGAGTTATTGTGGCACAACCAGATGGAAAGCTTACACCAGTACACCATAGCTAATTCTGTCCCTGAAAAAGATGGCACCATAATATAGAAAATATTTGGTAATATGCACAGATTGCATTGTCTTCTGAAGTGATAAGGATTTATTTAAGATTTATGCTTTTTAGAAATATGGGGACCAGTCTTGCAGTCCATTAGAAAAACCGAGAAGGTTGTATGTCATATTGAATCCGCAAGCTGGCAACAGGTTAGACATAGCGATAATATATATCCTTTCACCAATTTTTAGGAATGTAATAATGTAAATTCAATTATATTATTGTATTATTTATTTACAGAAAATATTTAAATATTGTTTTTATTTGTAATCTTATTGTTTAAAATAGTTTTATATTTCTTTTTAGTAAATGTAAAAAGCTTTTTCAGAAAAACGCTGCTCCCATTTTTTACTTGGCAGGTATTGATGTCACCTTCATACAAGTAAGATTATACGTTTCTTTACCTTTTAAACAAAACTATTTAATGTTAAGCAGTTACTTAATGATAATACTTTCTGTTTTAGTTGCTTCAATCAGCTAGAAATCTTTTTTAAATTAAAACCTCAGCATCTTTTAAGACATATTTTTATCCAATTTATTCGCTCTCTGTATAACTCCAGAAAAACCTTGGAAAACTCAGAGAATTTTACAGGAGGTTGATTTTCATTAGAGAAATTTGTGAAATGCTCGAAAAAAACACAGAGAATGAAAAGTAGAGTTAAAGTGGAGGCTGTTTTAAACACAGTGTACTTTGTTTACCTTTTTTGTACTGTTGGAGGAAATTTTATATTAAGCTGTTCACCTTTTTTCTCAAAAACAACAACAGGAAGCTGTTTAAAGGCATTCCAGAAGTACTTAACTTCACGTATCTTTATTCTTTTTTATTCTTAATGGAAAAACACCTGTTGACTGAAAATTATGTGGGTGAACACCAATGCCATCCATAACCCCACTCCTTCTGTCCCATACATTACTATTTAGCTTTGAGGAACTATAATATCAATTTATATATAGACTGATTATGAAGGACACGCAAAAACAATCGCAAACTATTTTGATCGTAATATGGATGGTGTTGTTGTTGCTGGTGGTGATGGAACATTACAGGAGGTATGTTCATTATAATCGTAGAGACAAATAAGTCAACATCAAAAGATTGTAATATTTTAGTTATTGCTACAACATATACATTTGCAGACTTTTTTAGGTGGTGACTGGTATGCTTCGACAAGCACAACATGTGAGTGTAGTTTTTTAAGACAGGGTGGGCGTGGTTGTTATGGCTGTTAGGTAGGAAAGATCTGTAATCATTCTTGATTGAGTTTGTTATAGACTGGTTAGTGATAGATTTGAGTAAACACTATGTGGACAGGAAGCTCTTGTAAGTATAGTGGTGATGTACCGGACTTTCTGTTTTTTAGGATAATCTTCTGCACCTTCCAATTGGTGTTTTACCAATGGGTTATCACAGTAATTCAATCTTTAGCAAGCTATTCACTCCTGACAAAGTAAAAGTAAAGTAAGCCAGAAAATCTATAAAACGTGTAGATAAAAAAAACTTTGTCTTTGCGATGCTTCCAACTACGAATTAAGACAAGATGTTGCTAATAAGTAACTCTTTGCCTACATGCACCTTGAATTGCTTGCTTGTAGGTTTTGGTTGTTTTCTTATAGAAATATATGCGAAGCAGCAATGGCAATTGTCAAAAACAAAACACGAAAGGTTAGCGTCATGGAAATAAAGGTACAAATATTTTTCTATAGATGTAATAACAGGAACGAGTGATCACAATATCTTGATTTAACATGGGGATAACGACCTCTCCAGCCATCATGAGCTATCATAGTTACCCCCCCCCCCCCCCTCTTGTGTTGTTTACATACTATGGTCATGGAATAGGCACATGGAAAACTGAAAAGTGTAAGATTGTAAATGAAAAGTGCACTTTGGGTTTACATCTGTGTTATGTACAGGCAGATTCGAAATCAAGTTTTGCCTTATCGAGCATTCATATTGGTTTAAATCAGCAAGTCAAAGAACAGATTGACCAGTAAGTATGTCCTTAGTTAACACCTTGCAGCACACAAGTTAATTCCGATGAGTCTTAACGCCAACAATATTAATAAAAATTGGTCTGTTTTGCTTAACAAAAAGAATCAAAATAAAATTTATGCGATTTAATATGTTGGGAGGTTGTCTAGCTCATTTGTTGTAAACTTGTCTAGAAACTTGTCTAAAAAAATTGCAAAATTAACGGGGTGGCCACACCTACTAAACCCTCCTAAAATTGTTTATGATAACGTTCGTCTTTTACAAAATATTTTACAATAAATTTAGTTTTTGTTTATGTTGAAACAAAACTGGTGAATTATATTCACGTATTTACTACGATTTGAAATGAGCAGCCTCTCTGACATTCAAAAACAAAGGTTTGGTTATTTGTAACTTCTCTACCCTTCTAAACTTTTAACAAAGTTTCCTAAAATATGGAATAGTGTTGATGCGTTTAGTGCATTTCCCTAAAAGTTGTCCTTGCAACCTCCTAAATTCTCCTAAAACTCCTAATATTGTAAACTTTTAGGTTTGTGGCCAGCATAGTTAACCAACCAATGAGTAACCAAAGGAGTAAACTACAAAGCAGTTTTTTAAAAAAACAAGTACTTTTTTGTGATAAATATTAACATACAAGTGCATTCTTAAATATTGCACTTTTAAGGCTTGAAGTCAAAATTTGCCTTTTGTATCTGGTGAAAAATGGAATAGCTAGTTAATACAAAATGTAGTAATACTCGATAATTGTAATGTGAATTTTGCCATTTAGAGGACGATTTTGGCTACTGGGACCACTAAAGAAATATTTCACATATCTATGGAGAACGACAAAGGTATGTAGCGTACTAGCTTATTGCTCATTAAATACAGGTTTACATACCTTTGTGATTAATAAAGAGAAATTTTTCGTGATTATTATGGAAATTTAAAATTAAAATGTTATGACGGATAAACTGAATGTGCATGTTAACGTGTCTGTCAGCATATTTTAAGACTATGTACTAATAGTGAATCACTTTATCACATTAATTTCGTTTCAGTCACTAAAAACAACGAAATTGAATGTTTTTACGTTTTGTTTCAGGAGTGGCCACCATCTTCGTCGATCCACGTGTACTCTTCTTCTATAAGTCCGTTACGAACTTCACTGTCACAAAAACAACATTCAATACCTAATTTGAAAATACAAACAGCTTCATGCGAGGAGAGAAATAAACTCAGGCAATCTAACAGTGAAAGCATAGAGAAACCATGTCATGATACGATTGCAAAACATGTTATATCGTGTGAAATGACTGGTTCTTACAAGCCAAATATAATAAACTGTAGTGAGAGAAAAGAATTTTTTAGCAGCGATATAAATTTATATTTTCGGGAAGCTGATGAAAAAAATACGGTAGTTATTATTTCAGATTTGCTTTAATGTTTCAATTTTATCCTCGATTTATCTATATGTTACTTTTCTATTTCTCTTCATTCAGGGACCCTATTTTATATTGCAAGACCTTAAAGTTGACCAATCAAAGACAGACTTTATGAAATATGGGTTAGTTATACTTTCTACAAAGCTTACAACCGTCAACCCAACGATAGAAGCTTTTTCTGTTACATTAATTTTATTCTGTGTTCAATTTTTATGTTTCCATGGTGGAAGGGACATTCTAGCAAAGCGGTCAAAATTGCTGAAATTGCAAAGTTGTTAGAAAACATACTTTAAACCTGATTATTTTCGTACTGTTAAGATTTTTATTTTCATATTTCACGAATTTTAAAATTTATATCAAAATCAGAGAAAGCTGATAAGGTTTTAGTGGAATTTTAAAATATGATTTTTTTTAAAAAGAAATCTTGTACCTGTTTGTAATAAACTTTAATTGTTGACATTTTGTGTTTAGAGTTCAGTGGATCCAAAATAGATTTAATTATACACCCACGGGTACGTAGTAGTTCAGAAAATTTTAAATCTGGATTTGAAAAACAACTGTAGGCGTAATATTATTGACCACAAAATTATTTCGTGGTGACTGTTTTCCTACTGACTCATTCACTTATTTATTTTAAAATATGTTAAGTATTTATTTTGATTTGTCAGACGTCAAAATCGACAGCTTGAATAACGCCCGGCCATACTTTTATCCGCATTTAATACCTCTTAGACCAGGCAGCAAATAATTATTAAAATAGATTTTGCAACCGTGCTGTGATTGTTGCGAAATTAGTACAACGCATGTGCAATAAATCATATCCGAGTTGATGGAGATACGTGCATGCGTATATTCTACACAACGGAAATTTTTATCTGCTTTTGCGTAACCAGGGCCTTTACAGATGTACTTTACAACACACATTGTTGTTTTTAACATCACGCCCAGTTTTAATTAAAGAAGAAATTTTAACAATGTAAGGATTATCATGTCCTATCCGTGTGACACAACTAAGAATGTTGACAATATGAAGCACAGCTTCAATTTTATTATAAAAGTAGGATATCTATTTACAAATTATTTCAATAAATACATAAATATGGTTTTCAAAATCTTTTATAGTATAGTACAATCCTTGTGTTTTTCTTTCTTTGGTCCAAGAAAAGCTTCCACCGCTTTCCCTACTAATGTTTCTAAGCCTTCCCTTTTCACGGCTGAACACTCAGTGAACGCCAGCGATTCTAGTTTTTCGGCGAGATGTTCGCCTTGTGTCCAATTTATATATTCGTCACTGTCGTTAAAATCGCCGGCGTTGTCATGGTTTGACTTAGTGATCGCATCTCTTACGTCGGTTTTATTCGCCACCAGAATATGAGGTGTATCGGGACAGTATGTTTGTATTTCGGGAATCCAGTTTTTTTCAACGTTCTCCAAACTCGACTTTGAGTCAGCAGAATAACATACTAATATTAGGTCTGTGTTTTTATATGCGATATGTCTGTAGTCCGTTTTGTAACCCGAAATGATCCCATCCCAGATAACAAACTGTATCATTTTTCTTTTCATATACAATTTTACTTCAAATTTGTTGGCGCTAACTTGTTCTACAGTGCAGTGTCTGTTACTTGGTATGTTCTTCAAAATGGACGTCTTACCGACGTTTTTGTCGCCGACAATTATAATCTTTTTTGTCAGAATGTTTTTATTTTTTGCCATCGTTATGTTTTTTCTGCTCGGCGTGTAATGTCTGTAGCGTTCAAAACTTTCTCTCTATAATATACACAACAAAATCTTCTCAACGTTACTTGTCTTCTGACGTTTACAAATTCTTCACACTTTAAGCTAGCTATTTCTTCATGTATTATGTAACTATTGCCAATTAAAAAAAGTTCGTGCACAGTTGACATGCGTCGGCTATTCACTGTGATAATGATGTGTTTCGTCGATCCAACTGTGTGAACAAGAAAGGTGCTGTGTTATGTTTTCGATGATATTTACCTGTTTTGTGATTAATTCATGTTGTTGAAAGAAAATTCTTTGAATCCAACCTTTAATGTTATTGTATCGCTTTTCCTTCGTTTTGTGTTGTTATGTGTTTCCCTTTATTCTTAGCGTGAACGTAATTATAGAGGCGATGTCTTTAATTTTAATTGCCTTAAACATTACAGACAATGTGCTTCCGAGGCATTTGTTTTTTTAGATTGCCTCGCTTGCCTAAAGAATGTGGTTTTTGTTTTAATGTTAAAGATAACGACTTCCTTATAATTTTTTGTGTCAATATTTTAAAGTTTTTTTTTGTTAACATGAAAAGTGAAAAATTGAAAGGAGAATACGTGATATGAAAAGTATATATGTATTTCGGAAATAGCAACTGAAACTTTACCCTCTATAAGCAAACAGCACTGAAAAGCTAAAATCACAAGAAGCTTTCAGTACGCAATATAAATTTATGTGACCACGTATGCCATTTGTTGAATGTGCGTTGTACCAAATTTTATACGGTATAACATCCAATAATATCAGAATAACAAATCTACGCTACTAAAATGTAGTTTCAACTTATGATTAACGTTTGGTATTGGAAATGTTGCATCATAGAATTTTTTAACTTCTTAAAGTTTCTTAATGTCTTTATTAACTAAATTAACTTTGAAATTAAAATATATATATATTGAGGTGTGAAAAAACCGCATTTGTCTTTTTGAAATTATCTCTGTGAAATTATCTCTTTGATGCTAAATGTCTCTTTTTTTGATTCAAAAAACTCTATTTTCAAAAAAATATCAATTTCTAATCACTTTCAAAACTTGCCTAAATATTGGGCGGTCTAATACTAAATATCTCGTAAAAAGTTTTTATAAAAACGTGTATAAAAATTTAAGCAAAACCTCTTAGAACGATTCCTTTAAGCATAAAAACAAATTCTTTCCGTAAATGTGTTTTCTTGGAAAACGCCTGTACACTAAATTCTAACCACGCCGGATTTACACTAAATCCTAGCCACGCCGGATTTGTTTCCTAGCAATAATTTGTTTATTTATTTTTTAGATTTGTCAGACACGATGATATGTCATGATGTGCGTTTAACTCCTCCTGAAAACGAGGTTATTCAACCACGTGTTATTTCATTAATTTTAGTGATTACAGAAATAAAGAAAGTGTTTATGTCAGCAAACCTTTTGATTATTCCACTATCCTAAATAATGTATAGCCCTTAATAATGTCAAAAAATGTTTATTTTTTATTTTAGGATTTATCATATGGCATAGACGGCGAAATATTTGATGCAAGACCTATTCAGGTGTCAATCTATCCCAACAAATTAGTCATGTTTTGTGGTGACCAAACGGGCAGATTGTGATATTAAAGAAAAAATATGTTATTATCTCTCAGTAATTCTTGTTATTAGTAATAATAATTTCTAAACTTGGTTTGTAACTATGAGACGACATAACTTTCAATTTCATACTTTTTTTTTTCTAAGTATCTTTCTACTGACGTCTGTTGTGTTGTATTTGTTTTTATCGATTCCATGGTGATATAGTTGTGAGGTTGTGAGATTACGTCATTAAGCTTTAGAAATAGAATGTGATGGTTGCGTGGTAACAATGAAGTAGTGTCTGATGCCATGAGTACATGTCTTATCAGAAAATAGTGCTAGAAACAAACGGAGAGATTAATTTCGACTTCTTTAAAGCTTCTTCACTAATTTCGTTGCTGTTAGCTTTCAATAACGAAATTTTCATCAAGCGACTGTCGGGATGGCTTTTCTTGTCGGAAAAGCAAAAAATCCTAATTTAAAATTGAATAAGTGTTGTATAGGAAACAAAAAAAGAAGTTAAAGAGGCTACGAAACGGCTGTTGGTTTTCGACTTTAGTGACTTACACGAAAGTCGAACTAATGGCCGTAGAAAATTTTATGATCACTGAGGACAAAAACAACATCTTAAATTATCTTTATTATTATATTAGAGATCCATTTTTTTACATAAAAATAACAGAAAAGTCCCCTACATATGTTGGATATCCATAATTTATTTGATGCAAAAGCATTTAACTTTCAACTCAAGTTTTCTAATAAAATAACTTCAAACTTTTTAAACTAGCTAGCTAGCTATATCCTTCGAAATTTTGCATAGAAACATGCAAGTTTATTTCACATAAAGCCAGTCGAAGCAACAGCACAGACCGTAGCTTAATTTACCGCCAAAATAAATGCTGAAGGAAAACTTTCCTTTTTTAAAAAAAATAAAAAGTAGAAAATTCATCATAAAAAAGTAATTATTTATAATCAGGATGTCTAGACGTCTATCATTTCTTGCACCTTGACTTTTTGTGAGTGGTCCTTTTATAACACGCTATTTTTCAAATTGAGATTATTGATTCGTTTCGTAGCCCCGTTTAAAGACCCGAAAAATTATGTTTTCAAAGTCACGTACATCTTGCGACATGTGGAGATGAAAATGTTGCATGATAACTACGTCGTCAGTTTGTGCACCCTTTTTTTGTAAGAATATGCTTTATAAGAATACCAAGCTTGGATTTTGGTTGAAAACAATAGATATATTGTATAGAACAATAGGGAAATAAGAATAATGACTAGCTTGGTTAAAATTTTGATATTCTTAGAAAAAAAAGCGTGTAATACGATTGCAATGCGACAGTCGCTCGACGAAACAAATTTTCTATACATATGTTTGTAAACAAATGAAAAAGAAATTGTAATTCAAGCAATAAGTAGTTATTTTTTTTTTTTTTGAAATGGTTAGCATTACTCTTGTTTTAAGCTTTATAGAGCTGGATGGAAGTTTCTAAAAAAAAATAGAGTTGTCCACATCTTCACCAGAATTGATTTTTTATTTTATTTTATTGCCGTGGTAAGGATTTTCCATTTCTGCAACAAAATGTTGAATTTTTATATTTAAGTTTCAAGTTTTTGAGTTGCAATATACTTTAAGTTTATTGTCCTTTTCTAATTGAGATATAATTTATTTTACTGTCCGAAGTCTACCTTACTAGAGTAAATATTCAAAGAACATGGGACGATCATCAAAGGACAAACGAGATGTTTACTACAGACTTGCAAAAGAAGGAGGGTGGAGAGCAAGAAGTGCTTTCAAGTTATTACAAATAAACGAAGATTTTGATTTGTTCACGGGGGTTAAACGGGTAGTTGATTTGTGTGCAGCACCTGGTAGTTGGAGTCAGGTTTTAAGTCGGAAACTTATCGAAGAACGTCAAGGGAATAACGAAGACGTGAAAATTGTCGCCGTCGATTTGCAAGCAATGGCACCTCTGCCGGGCGTCATACAAATTCAAGGAGATATAACGAAGGTATCGACCTTTATTTTTTTTAATCCCTACGAGCACTCAGTAGTTATAAAATTTATGGAAATTTAGTTTATTGTTCTATCAAATAAGTGCACTGAGGTAAGAAATTTAAATAAACGCCCCGTCAATTATTTCGTCATTTACGGTATGCTAAATAAATTTCATAGCTATCAACTGCGAACGAAATAATCCAGCACTTTGAAGGAGAGCCTGCAGATCTTGTTGTATGCGATGGGGCACCGGATGTGACAGGATTGCACGACATAGATGAATACATTCAAGGACAACTACTACTCGCTGCCTTCAACATAACAAGTCACGTGTTAAAAAAAGGCGGCAATTTTGTGGCGAAAATCTTCCGCGGAAAAGATGTGGATTTGTTGTACTCTCAGTTAAAACTATTTTTTCCAGATGTAACCGTGTGCAAACCAAGAAGCAGTAGGAACTCCAGCATAGAGTCTTTTGTCGTGTGTTTAAATTATTCACCTCCTGAAGGTTATAAACCTACCATGGCTAATCCTCTGTTAAATCAAGACCTCGACTACAGCAGGTACGTTAAAAGTTAGACTGTATTTTGTTTGGTAGTGTGCTTTCTTTGTTTTACCCTACAATACGAGTCTCCGTTAAATACTAAGTGTAGCCAGCGCTTTAAGGTCCAGTTTTAACTGATTGTTATTTATATTTTGAACAAAGTGTGTAAAGAGTCAGTTTTTTTCATGCACAAAGTCAAACATTCATTTACGTAACGACGCCTTCTTTTAAATACTTTGCAACTTCTTTCTTTTTAACATTTCTTTTTCAACATTTCTTTTTATTTTATTTTTTTGTAATAAAATTATAATAAAAATAGGGATGATCCACAAATCGAAAGTGTACGCTGAACGTCAACTCACCCACCCTCCCACTTGTTAGATTTTGCCCAGATTAGCGAAATTGCCAAACGCCCGAGAGCTTGTAATTTCAGGGATTTGACAATACCGTCCTTACTCAAATGAGCTTCTCTGGCCAATAAAGCGACGCCTTCCTCTACTAATGCGCGCTCTTTTTATAGAAAATATCTAATGATGTATCGAATGATAATAACACTCGAAGTTGGAAGTGATACAACCAAATTAGTTTTTAGAATAACTTATATTAACATTGAGATGTTTATTTTTTTTTTAAATTTACGCGAAGATGTTAAAGTTATTTCGTTTTTTTAAATTAACGTCATATTAAATGATTTTATATACTTAACGACTCCTTCGAAAAAGCGAATCCCTCCAAAGAGCGCCTTCCCACAGTCCCTAAAGTACGTGCCACGGGCGCTCATTCGAGCAAATACGGTATTGTTAATCGCTGGGATTATAAGCACTTGCATCCAACCATAAATTTGATAGTTCGGAAACTGTCCATTTTTTTAGCTCTTTCTCGAAATGGGCAAACAACAGCATTGGCCAGTGCTCTGTACCCGGTAGACTGCAAAAGTTTTATTTTAGCAGGGGTGTAGGCCGAGTAACGAACATCAAAAATACGGTAGCTGCACTTTTCACAGTGTCAGCTGCGAAATGTGCAGGTCGTAAAACAGTCCGCTCCACGATCTCGAAACCTCCGTCGGGGGTTGTACGCTGGTGTGAAGCGTACACGACAAATCAGTTAAAATGCGTTCTATGCTTTAAGAATCGATGTTTCGCATAAATAATTTTTCTTTAACTAACTTGCTTTGATACTGCACTCATAGAGGTAGAGTTGCACCCTTAAATGCGAAAAAGTTTTTGCTTAAATATGTCTGTATTTCTTACTATGTTTTCTGTATTTTCGTCGCTTTTAGTTTGGAAGGTATCAATCGAGTGGTGACTCCTTTTATGGCTTGTGGCGATCTAAATTCATATGATTCAGATATGACCTATCCGTTAAACTTAGAAAAGGGGAAGGAATACATTCAACTACCGCCCACCCAGGCGCCAATCAAACCGCCTTATCAAACCGCCTGCGAATTGAAAAAGAAAAACCTTATACAAGAAGAAGGACTGTCTGTTACAACACAAATTAATGACGATATAAATAAAGAAGAGACCACGTGACAAGTTGCAAATATGTGTATATGATTTTTTTGTAAAATAATTTTAACCGATTGGCGTTGTTTTGTCCAATAATAAAGATGTACCTAGCCTAGTCAACTAAGCTTTCTTCAAGGATATCACATTTAGTTTCTTTCAAACAAAAGCCTACACGTAGAAAAGTCAAAGTAAATCCCTAAAATTCAAATCCATCTCATAGCAAACCACGAATTACAATCAACCAAAGAGCACCAAGTCGCCGTGATCATATCTTACCCTCTTAAAGATAATTAACTCCTATATATACGAAATTGTGACACTCGAGGGCTAATATATGCTGATATCAGCAGCAAAAATCTGAAAATTATAAAGCAGATGGTCACATAGCTATTTTGTGATTTTAAGCTACCTAGCTAGTACCATGCCAGCACTCCAGAGGCACATTTGTTTTTAAATAATTAAGTGATAAAGTAAAAGAGCTAAATTATTATTTTATGTAGCTAGCTACACAAAAGATTTTTCAAGGTATTCTGTCATTTTAAAATTTTTTCTTATGACTGCTAATTGTTTGGTGTATAGTTTTTTTCTGTGGATAATGGATGACTGTTCCAGCCTTTAACAAAGCGTTCTAAATGCTCATGCGTGGTAGAAAGACAAGGTGTAGAAAGCTTACGTGTAAAGAATTCTCTATGTTAAATAAGCCATTATTTTCTAAATACTACAACACTTGATAATAAATTAAAACGCATCCTGTAAATACATACCTCCATAAGCGTTCGATACGTTGATTGTGGCACGATTTCCCTGCAATAAAGCTCCTCCTGCCATATAACGTGCAACATGTATTCTCGACACCTTGGTCTGCGCGAACACTTGAACATAACACATATTTTCTCACTGCATTAACGAATTATTCTACGATTGTTTTTGCTTTGTTGTTTGTGTTGCACTTCAAGTAATTTTTTTTCTGGAGAAACCATCTATGCCTCCGTGAATAACAAATCCCCACCGGATCAATTTATGATTTACATCTATATGCCAAAGAGCCATTGTATTTTTAACACATACCTTTTAATTATCCTATTTCAGATTATGACTTTTTATACACCACGTTTTTTTTATTTTTACGCTGTACAGTTTCAGTTTTGCACGAAGAATTCTACGGAATAACAATTTAGCCCATAATCCTAAGTATACAAATGAGATCCAGCTTCCGTGAAAATCCTATTTCGACTTCCGTGAAACCTACGGAAAGATGTTTTTAATAGAAGTCCACAGAAAACTAGAGTTTTTTCAAATCTGTTTCAAAATCAAGTACCATAATCTATTATTTACTTAAGCCAGCGCTTATATGGTATACCAACTTTTCGTTGGTGATTAAGTTACCTATATACCAAGTTTGCATGTGTGACTGTGTATAATAAACTTAATTTATAGGGAGAGAATACAATGATCAACGAAGAACGTGATCCTATCATGTGGGACACTAACACCGCTTGTAATGTCTCTGCTGCTGCGACAGGTGGCAACTGCACCAATTTGTTAGAACAAATGTGCACACAGCAGCAAGAAGCAATGATACAGCTCACAACCTCTGTTAATAAGCAGCACGATCAACTGAACAGTGTGATCCAAGCCATGAATAATTTGGCTAAAAGCTTAACATCAGCTAATGCTCTGGGAACTTCAGCTCCTTCTCAGGAGCGTAGAAATGACCCTAATTCTCCAGATGGAGATCGGTCAAACATTACCCAAACTATAGTTGACTTAAATGCAGCACCTGCTCGGTCAACATTTACTATGGAAAATTCTAATAGGAATAAAAAAAAATCCCACCAAGAAGTGAGCATAAAAATACTGACACGGATCAACTCTCAATCATGGGATCAAATATTTGGTTTTCTGGTAACCAATCTGTTACAGGGCAGTCCAGTTCATCCACAGGGAACAACTCCCAGACAACAGGGAAGCTGGTGGAGACAAAAGATAAAGAACAGGAGTACTGACAGGAAACAACCAAAGAATACGAAGATGACACACTACCAACTGGGCCAGAAATTGCATCCTCCATTGCAGGTGCAGCAAAGATATTTTGTCAAAAGTCAATAAAAGAGGAGGTGCTTAAACAAAAATTGGAAAATGCAGCTGCACCTGCGAATTGTCCCTGTTTTGTGCCAAAAAAGGTTAACCTGGAAATATGGAGTACGTTGTCAACTTTCGTTCGAATGAATGACTACAAGCTCCAAGAAATCCAGAAATTACATGTTGCATCGACAACAATGGTATTGCGTGCAGCATTAGAACTGACTGAATTAAGGACACAATTTGCACAAAATAATGTGGATGTCAAGGGCCCTCTTACATCACTAAAAGATGCAATATCACTTGCTGGAAAGGTGTCTCAAGCAGTAAACCAACATAGGCGTAACATCATAAAACCATCCTTACCAAACCAGTATGTGAAGTTAGCGACATATACTGACGAAGCAGCGGATCAACTATTCGGGTCCTTAATATGTGAGCGTCTAGAAACTTTAAAAAAGGAAAACCAACTTAGAGCATTGTTAGAGAAAGAAAGGCTCAACCTAAAAAGAAAATCAGAATCGTCAAACAGGGGGCCTCTTACAAGACCCCAAAGAGGGCCTACAATCACTACAACCAAGCGCAAAAAGCACAGCAAAACAGGAACAAGATGCACTACAACAACAGGAACAGCTACCAGAGTACCAGCAAGTATCACAACATAAAAAACAAAAGTCGATAATGTCTTTCACAGCCAATAATAATATTCTTTCCGTAATTTGGTTTGCTTTTTCACAACATACATCCAACTACGAACGATGAATTTTGTTGTGATGACACAGACCGGAAGCTTTCAACAACAAATCGGACGTACAATATGGCGGTTTCAGCTTTGTTTACAAACCTTTATTTTCTTTATCTTTACTCATAATTAGTTTGCTAAGTTCAGTAATAAAAATAAAAATATTTTCGTCGTGTTATTCAA
This sequence comes from Hydractinia symbiolongicarpus, assembly GCF_029227915.1. NCBI lineage: Eukaryota > Metazoa > Cnidaria > Hydrozoa > Anthoathecata > Hydractiniidae > Hydractinia > Hydractinia symbiolongicarpus. The sequence goes on along the minus strand of NC_079882.1, from coordinate 3,653,604 downwards.
CTAATAGCCCGGGTTCCTGACGCTCTTGGCATTACGGGGACTACACGGTACAGGGCCGCGAAAAGTAGAAAAAATCCAAAAAGAATTAGAAGAAGAAAAAAGTCAGGGCTAGGCCGGGCTATTCAACTAATAGCATACTTGCTATTTTGATCTTTAACTTGTGTATTATTTTTAAAAAAACAGTGCGATCATCGCAGCGTGGCCATCACTGTATAGAAAGATATAATATTGTTTCTGACTAACCACTAGTTTGGAAATGTGTAAAAATACTGAACCATAAAATGAATGATTCAGCATTCAAGGATAAAAGTAAAAACTGGTATTTTGTAATAAACTTCTAATGAAGAGATTTTCTGGGTATAATGTGAGTATAATAACGTGTTGTTGTGCTGCAAAGTTTTAAGCCACAAATTCACCTTTTTTAAACAAGCAGCTTTAATTTATTACCCCCTTAATATAAAAGCAGCAAATCCATTTTTTACCTGATTTGTTGCTAACTAAATATTACAAAAACTAAACAATTGTCAAGGTTTTACGGGATATTCCAGACCAGCGTATCTGGTATTTGAAATTATCTTAGGGATCGTGAATTTTCAGTCAGCAGCCGTGTCACGGCTGTTCGCCTCTCCTTTATACGGAACAATTAGGAAACATAATGATCTTTTTAAAACCGCTGACACAGCTTACGTGCTAAAAGTTATTCATTCATTTTTTGTCGATGATTTTTACGGTGGCGAATTTTCTACAGAAAAAGCTTTTGAACTTTACAAAAAGTTAAAATTGAGATTTTTAGAAGGACATTCCCCGCTTCGAAAATGGAGAACCAATGAAAAAGTATTGTGAAAAATCATAACGGAGTTAGAAAATATTGAACAACCGAAACCAGTTATGTGGGATGAATTCGACGATACTTTGAACTATGACTTACGAGAAATAATTGAGCCTGGCAACAACTTAAAGGGGCTACGGAACGGCTGTTGGTTTTCGACTTTAGTGACTTACACGAAAGTCGAGCTGATAGCGGTGAAAAACAAAAATGGCTATTTTTCTGGCATGTATGTAATTTACAGACTCAAACACACAGATATATCTAGAATTTTTATCTTTTCCAGCCTTGGTCATGTTTTCATCCAGAATGAGTCTTGCTGAAATATTTCTTTGTAATATACTTTTCGGAAAAAAATATTGAACCAGCGTGCAAAGTGCGCTGGTCTGTTCATTGCGCAAAACGCATTTCCCGGATTTTTATGTGCGCGGAATAAACGGAATGTGAGCATTTTAACCGGTTCGTAGCCCCTTTAACGCCTTCTATATTATTCAACCACTTATTATCACACTAAAAAATATTTTTTAAGATATTTGTAAACACCAACTAAATTGGAATAATAACTTTCCGGACGAATTCAAACAAAAATGGTCTGAAATAATCAACGACTTAAGTTCTATGAGAAGAATAAATTTTGATCGACGATATTTTCGAGACAACAACGAGCCTATCAAACATTTTGGACTGCATGGATTTAGCGACGCAAGTTTACAAGCGTACGGTGCCGTTGTTTATCTAGTCGCCGAAACATACAATAGAACACGGTTCGCAAGCTTTATTTCCTCCAAATCACGCGTGTCCTCCATGCAGCCTCACGCCATTCCGCGCACCGAACTCCAGGGAAATCTTTTACTGGTTCGATTTATGAGTTCAATAAAACACGCCATTCCTGCCGTGATTGAAATTTCGAGCGAACATTATTACACTGATAGTCAAATTTGTTTAGCGTGAATTAGAGCAACCAAAAAGGAATTTAAAACCTTTGTTTATAATCAAAATTGTCAAAATTCGCCAAAAAGGCATTGTAGAAAATTGGCAATACTTGCCTACCAATCTCAACCCTGCTGATCTCATTACCAGGCAGTCTATGAAACCTGTCTCACCAATTACCGGAGACCTCTAAAAATCAGAACCGACCGGCAGAATCCAAGTCTATATTCGAAGGAAGGGCTTCCGACATCTCCAGATTTATTGTCCGAAAATAGATTTAGTTTAGGGTATATATTCATTAAATCTTCTAAAAATTTCATAACAGTCACCAAGGTATCTAGAAGGTCGCCAACAACATTGTAAACTATACTTCCCTGTGAAACCACTGTAATTAATTGCTCCAAACGGTACATAACATAATCAACAGAGTCTTCATTATAACCTGCTTCAGATAAACTGTTGTATGATTTCGTCAAGGGATCTCATTACATATGTTTTGAAATTTTCTGCAGAACTAATAATCTTTCTGCAATAATAAGTTCTGGGGACCGCGGATCGAATCCCGCTCATTGCCAGGCAGTATGTTAGTGATGAACAAAGTAGTTCTTCTTCAATATGACTTACACGGATTATACTCGCCCGTCATGATCAGAGCTGTGATCGGGGTGAAACATTCTCAGTTGAGAATGAAATACGGATGCGCTATGATAAACATTCACCTGCGGAATAGTTAAGATGGGAAAAAATACTCTGGGTCTCAAACGATTTTTGATTGGTTAATTCTAATGTTCTTTGCTTACAAGGCCAATCCTTTGTTTTGAGCATGAATGGCCTTACTCTCGGGTGGATTTTTTCCCCACCCATCCACACCCTATTAGAAAGCCACTACAGTGTGCACAAAAAATTCTGACCCACCTGTTTAATAACCTCCCCCCCTTATTGGTTCTCAAAAAGAATTCTGACCCCCTAAGCTATTAAGACCCCCCTGTATTAAGCACCTGAGAGGACTCGACCGAAAAAATATAATTAATTCTTGGGTTTGTTTACAAAATAGAACAACAGTTCTTACAGGTAGCTTAGCTACCCTATAGCTAGATTTAGGATTAAACTAACATTTTTTACTTAATACTCAGTAAAATAGGTCAAGTTTGAATATTAAACTTTTTCGCTATAGCTAGCTAGACTAAGTATGAAATGACAAGGCTGAGCTGAGTTAAAAGTCAAAAGTTAAGAGGAAAATTACATCACAGTTTTTAAAATTATATTACACATATTTGAGAACACCTGCGGGAAAATTCATTGTTCGACGAGTTACCCCAAATGGGTAATATGGAAGATTTCTTCATAAAAAACATCAGAAACTTTTTCATGTGCATTACTTTCACATTAACAAAAATTAAAAAATTTTTAGGGAAACTTTTGCATTTTGTCATTTATTACTTTTAAAATTTCCCGTAATTTTGGGAGAGGAAGGGGATCAACCAAATGATTACGACTGATTCCATGGGAAGGGAGGAGTAGAAAATAGGCAAAAAATTGATTACGTAATATGTGAACGCTCCCTAAGCTATGCAACAACTTTTGCAGGAAAATAAAACACATGAAGAGAAAAAGTTTGTTATTAAAATATTAATTTCAAACCGATTAGTCCCTGCAGCCATTTTGGTGTAAGCGGTATGAAAAACTATGCTAAAACTATACTAAGTAAAAGTCCTATTACTTCAGTAAAAATTGAAATAATGACTTGTATGAAGTTATACTGTGGACAAATTGTTAATGTCGATTTTCGATGCCAATTCGATATCGCAACGGTGAAACTGACAAGCTGATTCTTTAAATTCCCCGTTCCCTCTATACGGCTAATTCGCAATGCATTATGGTAGTTGTATTCTACAGTTTTCCCTCCCAGAAGCGAGAGTTTGTAAATAAATAACAGCATTCTTTTTATTGTGGCGATAATAACAAAAAGCCGTTATTGTTTGTGATAATTTTCAAATCTCCTCAAGAAAATCATTATCTCCCTTATCCAAAACCCGTGTTATTGATGTAAACATTTAAATATTGTTAGTTAGTGAGGTTTTAGGAGTGAAAGAAGTCGAAATGGAAGTAATAAATAAGGATACAGATTTAGATATAATTTTAAGCTCTACAGATCTTGGGCCTAGCTTTTCTCAAAGCTCTTGTGTGGTACCAAGACCTGTTTTTAAAGAATTAACAAATGCCGAGAGGGACGAAGAAGTGGAGGAAAGAACACACGAAGATATAAGTCAATGGTCAACTGATCTTGCAGCTATGCCTTCGATCACCCAGGAGAAAATTCACCAATATTTAGTTCTTGGAAATAGCTGTGATAGCAAGCCGAAGGGTGCTACAAAGCATAAAATTCTTGGATACCAACTATTCAAGGAGAGCTACGTGAAGAAAGTGAGAGTTAAAAGTAATGTTATGGCTGAAAAATTAACTTTTCTTGTGAAATGTTTTGTAGCTGCTTCCATGAAAAGAGAAAAATATTCTGTTTATGTCCACCTGTGTCAAAGAAGTGGTGATATTTTGTATGCGAAATGTTTATGTAAAGCTGGAGCAGGAGGATGCTGTAAGCATGTCGCAGCAGTTCTATTTCAATTGGTTGAATACAAACAGTTGGACTTAAAAATTGTCCCTGATGACAAGACATGCACAGATTTGTTACAAAAATGGCATGTACCTGGAGAAAGTGCAAATTCTGCACCAATAAAATTTTCTGCAATGGCATTCGAGAAAGCAGACCTTACGAAAGACACAAATGAAAGTCGCAAAAGACCGTTGGTCACAGGAAATAGAAAATTTTGTTCTACACCACTGTTTGCACATGAGCCCTCAACCGAAAAAGTCAAAAAATTAGCGACAGACTTATTTGAAATAGGGCAAGGAACTTCAATGGCATATTTATTACAAGGAAATGACTATAAACCATCATCATTTTATGACACATCTATAAAAGAATTTAATTTTGAACAGACAAACAGTGAAACAGTTGAATTACGTCCGACAGTTAATTTATTTTTGCAGGCTCTTGACTTTGAACCAGAAATAGCAGAGTTATCAGATGAGCAAAAGTCATTTGTAAACAATTTCATTCATGTCAATGCCGAACAAGTTCGAGACATAGAAAAATCCACATGTACTCAGTATAAATGTGATATGTGGTACACAGAAAGAAAGAAACGCATAACATCATCCAATTTTGGATCTATTATAAATAGAAGAAAAAATATACATCCAAAAAGCATATTACAAAAATGTCTAAATAAAAATAAAAACTTTACATCAGAGGCCTGCAAATGGGGCTTAGAAAATGAAGTTAATGCTCTAAACTGGTATCAAACCGAGAAAAATATTGAAGTCGAAAAATGTGGTTTCGTTATTAATCCAAAATGGCCGTGGTTAGGTGCAAGTCCTGATGGCGCAACAACTTTGAATGGGAATGCTCGATTGATTGAGGTGAAGTGCCCATATTCAAAAAAGGATTGCTCTATTTCTGACGCATGCAAAGATAAAAATTTTTTTTTACAAATATCGAATGGCAAGCCAAAACTCAAAGAAAGACATAATTATTTTCACCAATGTCAAGGTGTGATGGCAGTAACACAAGTCAATGAAATTGATTTTATTGTTTATACAAAAGTTGACCGACATGTGGAAACAATAGTTTTTCAAAAGGAAAAATGGAACAGAATTACTTTGCCTGAGCTAACACACTTTTATTTCACTTTCATGCACAGCAACATTACAGAACAACAGTGTGAGTAAATAAAATTGTTTCCTCACAATATTGTTTTGTCTTTATAGGTAAGTAGTTCAGGTAAATCTTCCTCGAGCTCAAATCCTCTATCAGCCATCACAGAATCCCCAGGCTCTAGCAAATCGTATATACCACTATCTTTTGTTATTCGTTTATCCGAAAAGCGTCCACCATACAAATCAGAGACAAATGTCACTGATCCATCAGGAGCTATTCCGACTAATCCTTTTGCTGTATTATGGTGTTTGTAATTTGAAAAGGTACTGGACTGTGTGCGATATGACGTAGGCATTTCCACAAATACTTCTGTACAATCTAATATGACACGGGTATTTGGGTAACTTTTTTGAAAACATTTCGGCATTCTATTTTGTACTGTTTCTTTTGAAGCCCATATTGGAAGCATACGGAATTGTGAATGTAAAAAATCTGTCCATGTAATCAATATTCTGCTTATGTGACTTGTCGACATATTAAATCGAACAGCCATATCTTCTAACAAAAGTCCACATCGAATTCGAACCAGTATCATAAAGAATTCTTCTTCTGCGCTCAATGATCGTGATCGGCCTCGTTTTGTAGAGTTTATATTTTTTGTATTTTCAGTGTTAGTATTTGAACCCCAATATATTAGTTTATTTGCAGCTGGTTGTAAATATTCTAAAACTGCTTTGAATAATTTATAAGATTCGAATCCGGTATAAAACTTAAAGTGTGCTTCATTGTGTTTAAACCGGTCAATTGAAAATGCTATGTCACTTATAGTGGCTTGTTGTTTTTCAATAGTTTGATCAAGTTCCTTTTCATGAATTCTCATACAACTAATTTCGGCTCTCAATTTTTCCAACTCTTGTTTTAACTCTTCCTCCACAGATAATTCTGCAGCAATGTCATTTGTCGTAGCCCTCACAGGAGAAAATAGTTGCAATTTACAGTTTGTACTGTTGAGAGTTTTTCTTGGTTTGCTAGCTGTTGGTTTGATAGTTTTTGGGACTATTGTGGGAACATTGTTCATATATGTCTTCTTTCCACCAGTGAAATGAACAGAGCAAACTCTATGCGATGTAGAAGGTACAAAATCCTTTCTACTGATCATAAAAAGCCATTTCTTTCGAAGCTCTGAGTCTTTAGGAATGACATAAAAAGATAAGTCTGGATTCTTCTTTGAGTTGTTTTGACAGAGAGGTACACAGCAAGTTATCCCTCCTCCTTTACTTTTAGCTTGCAATAAAAAGCTTGAACTTGATGAAAAGTTTGAGCCAATGCTTGCAGGAGAGCCCAAGTTTTGAAAAAAACTGTTGTCTTGATTAGAATTTTGTATATCGCTTTGGTTTTGAGTAGAATTAAGGATGAAGTGTACTTGTTCGGCCATTTTTGTTACTACGAATGGTTTTTTTTTTTTTTTTTTTAACACTACTTTATATTATATTTAGAAATTATAAAATTACATAGTATCATCCGTTTATTCGGCTTGATACCTTGAAAATTCAAACATACGTTATTTTATATAATTTTGTTTTGGTCTATTTCTATAGCGAGAGACCGCCGCTCAAAATATATAATATATAATACTATTTCGGCTATCGGAATTCCCTTATTTCCGATAGTGTGTTGGTCAAAGACATGTCGATATCAGATATGTTAACATCCCGCCGCAATGATCTTGATCCACGCAGGCATAGCAATGTCGATCGGAGTAACGAAAAGCAAATTTTCGTTCTGACAAACGTCGTAGCGATAGACGTTGGTATACCACGTTTATCTGCTATCAACTCAGCAAGACGTTGATAGAATCTCTTGCATTCTCTTCCTAACCCACCGTGTGTAGAAAACACCAAAGGTGTAAAAGAACCATTTTCAACCTGCAAAACCCTTTCGTTGTATAACCTTTTCTTTTCTTGCTCATTTCTTTCATAGCAACGTTTGATTTCTGTGTTCCTATACCTCTGGGCGTTAAGGTCAAAGACCCTGACATCGCAGAATACCCGTTGGCCAGGAATCCAGAAACCAAGTGCGCTAACATCTAATCGAGCTTCATTGGTTGTGATCGCACTTTTCTGGTCAAAGCGTTCGTTTTGTAGTGGAGCAAGCATCGGTTCAATTCGTACGTCTTTACACACTTCTTTCAAAAGCTGAGCAGTTATATCACGAACTTCGTTATGACGTTGTGTGACAAACCCACCCTTTTTGCAGGATAACGCATGAGCAAGATCAAACTTTGAGCCACATGCACATTCAAATGGTAACCTGGGTAATTCCCAGTTATATCGAATTCTCAATGCGTCGAAAAACTGCTCCTTTGTGAGGTAGTAACCACTCTCTTTTATTGGCAGAGTCGTCAACCATTTTGACGCACCTATTTCCTGATTTGCTTCGTTCTGCCTCTTAGCACTTTCATCCATTTGTGACAATAGTCCTTGCAGAATGTTTTGATGGCTTTTATTTCTCTCAGACTTTATTTGGCTTTTCGTTTTGCTGATCTCGTTCGCATTTTCATTTTGTTTGAGAAGAATATTTACGAGCTCCGTCGTCATTTTCCGAGAATTCTCGTATTCTGTGTCAGAAACATTCTCAAGGATTTTTATTCCTAGACCCCCGAGACGTGGTGGCAAGGACATTAGCTCCCTCTCTACATCGTTTACAATATGACCACCAGTAATAGCCGGCAACAGTTGGTGTCTTATTACACTTTCCACTGGTCGCAGTAATGATGATATTTCTGGGATGGTCCGTAAATAGTATGTGAAGCGATGTTGATATCCACTAACATAGCATGTGTAAGCTGCTTGTGGTTCGATAACAGCTATTTCTGAAATTAGTGTGATTTCTTTCACCCATTTCGCGACAATGTCTTCAACGTACTCTTTTCGAAAAGTCTCACTGCCAATAACTGCTCCGAGATGTCGTTCTCCTGTACATGTAATTTGGATATTTGTTTCTTTGAAGTGTGTTTTTGCTCCTTCAATGTTCTTATCTTTCACAATTAGCCATGATTTCTTTGGCTGTGGTTGGTAACCAAATTTTGGGCCTTCCACAATGAGCTCGTCCCACCATTTCCGAATGGTGGAAAAATTTCCAACAGCTGTTAAGTCATCAGCAAAAGCTACCAATTTCATATCAATATCAGCAATGTTTTTCATTCTATCAAGTAATGGTGTGAGTCCTATTGCGTAAATGGCCATCCCCAACGGGTCGCCTTGAGTGGTACCTTCTCTTGAACTCAGTTCAGTTCCACCAATCACAAAAAGTCTCGCAGGCTTTATGTAGCAGTTGTTGATGTATGTTGCTAGAATCGGGCAAATGATCTTGGTATTATGAAGTGTTGCACTACGGTTCAAGCTATTGAAGGCATTTGCAGCATCAACTAATAAGACACATTCGGCTTCTTCACTAGAGTATGCATCTTTCATTGCATGTATAGCAGCTTCGCACCCAGATTCATGACCGGAGCACATTTGAATTTTTGAACAAGATTCAATAACATCATTCTTTGATGCGTACATCACGGCTTTTCCAATAATGCGTCTTAAAACCTCTCCTACTCCGATAGGTCTAAGACCAGGGTTCTTGTCTAAAGGCACAAGACGACATCCTAAATACGCCTCTAAAGAATTATCGTTTACTTCTTCATGGCAAAGTCTTCTTGCAAACTTAGCTATCGCTTTCCGTAAATCTGTTCCAGTGTCGCCATAAACTCTAGACGCTATGATTTTGATACATCCATTCGCATCCATTCCAGATGGTCCGGAGCCGCCTTTTGTTGTCTTCGCTGCTCGCATTATCATGTCTTCGTCAATGACGTCATATACAACGGCATTAACTGATTTGATCGGACCTTGTATCAGCGTGTCTTCGTATGATTCACTTCCTTCAGAATGTTTTTGTCTTAGCATTTCAAGAGTTTCGTCATTCAAAGGAAGTATTCCTCCAGACATATTGTTCGTCACCACATTAATCGCTTTATGAACATCTCCTTTTTGCATATGGTTCCGGAACTTCCTTGAAATAACTGCAATATCTTGCTTTTTTATTACTTTAGGTAGTCGGCTTTGAATCGTCTGTGCCTCATCCATTAAGCTCATAAAATCTCCTTTAAACCATTGTGTTAGACGTCTGTTTAATGCTTCTACGTGCTCCTTAGATTTCGATGCTTGTGATGGTTTTTGCAGCAGCAGAGCAGGCATGATATGTATAGCTTTTAATGCTATAGCTCTTACAGGTGTGTTTTCAATCCACGCATTGAGCAATCTTGTGGTCTCACGTATGTAGGATTTACCTGCGTTTCCATTAGGCAGCATAAACAAGTTTCGTTTCCAATAAACAATTCTGCTGTAACATTCCTCGATGTCATTGACTGCTTCACTTCCTTTAACATTACTCCAATAAAACTTCTCTGGAGCATCAGCAAAATGATGTTGAGATGAAGTTGCGTCTTCGGGAACGTTACGTTGTTGATTTGTATCCTGTTGTGTTTGTGCAATGTTCTGTGTCAACACTTTACAATACTTCAAGTGCTGTACCAAACCTCTATATGTTTTAAACTTTCGGTGACATTTCATACACGGAAAAGTCTCTTGACTCTGCTCAACACTATCAATTCTTGAATTCGATGACGATGGTTGCTTATGACCTCTTTTAACCATTTTTATCCAATAAACTGTGAAAATGATGTTTCGTCGTTACTTCAATTAATTCTTCGCGTTTTGACACTTAATTGAAACTTGCATGACGGATCATTTACTTTGTTCCGATCAATTGGCATTGGAGACGTCCGCCATCTTTAACCGTCAACCGTGGTTTGTTTACGTTTTCGCGGAATACAACTACCATAATGCATTGCGAATTAGCCGTATAGAGGGAACGGGGAATTGGTTAATTAGTCCTGCAAATCGAAAAGCCGGTCTGGCAAATAGACAAGGGGCAATCAAGGCACCAACTCGATATACCGAACCTAGATGAACAAAGTAGTTCTTCTTCAATTTAACTGTTCCGATTTCCTGATGGTAAGAAAATTATGCTGGGTTTCCTAGCTGTGCATCGACCTTGCTTTAAGACTGGCGACTGAAATTTTATATCTTTCTTTTTCATTGACACCTATTTGTCATAGTTCTATGGACATTGGGAAATGATGTGAAGTCTCCTGAAAATATAAGTAAAATTAAATTCCTGAATTTTTTAATTTTACAGGGTGACCACTAATAAAATGAGGACAAAATAAGGATATTAAGGAGAATTAAGGAGAATTATTTTTTAAGGATATTTTACTGCATACGAGAATAAAAAAATAAGGATAATTAAGGAGAAAACCAATTTTAGTTCTCTATCTTTAATGTTACATACTATGTTCTATGATAAGAAAATTATACATATTATACAAATATACATATAAATTATGCCCCAAAAGACAGAAAATATAGGATTTCAGGTAACAGAGAAATATGTATTATTTCACTGGTGATGAATAATACATGACACATTTCCAAAAAATTAAGAAATAAGGAGAAATTAGGGAGAATAGCTAAAATTTCAATTTTTTTTAAGTATATTTAAGTCTTTTTAAGGAGATTTTTTTTTTCTAAGGTTATTTTTAAGAAATTTAAGGAGGATTGGTCACTCTGTTATTTTTGAGTGATTTTGTTTCGCCGCCTTTGTATAAAAAATATAAGAAAGAGATTGCTCTGGCAGCAAGGTTGCAGCAGCAAACACCAGCAAGCTAGTGCAACATTTCAACCAACATTTAAAAGTTGCACTAGTTTGAATAGAAATGAACACCAAACAAGTATTTTTTGACACGAAAAAGGTAAATTGTTGTGTTTCCAACGATCTAAGAAAAAGCTCTTTTGATAGTTTCCACTAATTCCATCCAACGTATTTTCTTTCACACCCCTCTAGCTGTATATTTTTAAAAAAACGTTCCTAGGAACAATGTCGGGCTTTACAAGTCAATTAAAAGAACTGAATAACTTCATATTGATTTTCATCAATTTGAGGTCTGATTTGGAATTCAAAAGGTTGAAATGGTGCACAGAATGTTGCGTGGGTATGGCAAATGAATGTGACAGCACAAATTAAAGGACATGATTGTTTAATCTAACAAAATGAACATTGTCGAATGTTGAATCAAATGTTACGCTCGATTGATCAGCGCTTAAGTGTTCTATTGTCTTAACCACCGCTGAAAACGAGACATTAGATTAAAATGAAAAGCATATGCATTACGAGAACTTAGTGGAAAGTTTATGATTTCTGTCACTTTTCCTGAGAGTTCATAAAACATTTTGCGTCTAGTTCCAAAATTCCTGACAGAGTGGACAATCCTGTCAAATATATCCAAGGACGTAGGTATAGATGCAGTACAATTATTATTATATGATTTTTGTCTTTTTTCAGATAAAAAGGTTACAAAGAAATTTCACTCTTCCATATCGTCATCATCTATCATTTCTTCGTCTGTCGTAACTTTTAGTTTGATTGACAGCAGGTATTTTAAAGTATAAATGTTGTTATCGCATCTAAAAAATAAAATAATAACGATAAATTAAACTGCCAAAAAAAAACTTCTAAATAACAATTAGAAATGATTTATTCTTTTTTTCCGTAAAATTATATTTAACCAAAAATATTAAATCCTAGATTCCATTTTCTCAAAAAGCTCTTTTACGGGAACTCTCAAAAAAAAACAAAAAAACCTCTTATTCTCTTAAGATTGTTTTCTTTAGAAAATAGCTTTGGCTTTTATCAAATCTTTCTTAGAAAACCTACAACTCATTAAGTTTTATATCTAATATTTCATTTCAAGTTGTACATTTCCTTCCCTTTACTTTTTTTGCTTCTAACCTATCAAAAATGGGCCGATTATAATGATTGGAGCATGCAGTGAACAATGTCCACTTTGTATGGTTTTAGATTTTGGAAAACTAAATAATCCTTGACCTATTTACAAAAGGTCAAAGAAAATTCTTTCAAGTTTTCGAAACGCATTGTACTGTTAATCTTTTGAAAAGATTCTTGTAATTAATATTGGTCTCAGGCTGTTCAAAGTAAATATAAACATTCCATATAAAAATTCCCACAATAGACAGTAGATGCACAGCAGATGGACAGCTCAACAAACTCTTGCAAAGCTGTGTTACATTGTTTTGCAGTGATACGATTAACTGAAAGCAGATTATGTAGTAGCTGCTTCATATTTTTTGATGCAGCTTCAAACAATTTTAACAGCTAACAAGGATGGCACAATGTTACCTGTTACGTCAAAACAAAACGTCTATTCCACAAATCAGTAAAAATCATTGAGGTTTCACAGAAATTGACAAAAAGTTTCAGAAGTTAACAATAAACATAAATACTAATTAACATTAATTAAAAATTAGAAAGAGGCTCTGATAAAATTCCTTGGTTTTTCCTACATTTCATTATGTTTTCACTGCTTTTGCACTTTCCTATTCCCTACTCCGCTGGCAACCATGTTTAAAAATTGTTGGCCGCATTCTCCTTAATCCCTGCACAACACAATAATCCACATTTTAGTTCAGAAAGGCTCCAAAATTTGGGTAAATGGTCATGTTGGCCTAAACAACAATTCGTATTATTGTGCAAAATTTATTATTTTTGAATACGGAACAGACAAACTGAAAAAAAAATAATTTGATAGCAACATTTAACTCGCGAGGTCAAAAAAACAACAACAACAATTGCGCGATTAAATCATTCTAAATTATTTTGTAAAGAATGATTTTCGCCAATCTACTTATACTGAAGTAGCCTTTAATAGAACTTGTTTATATCAGAGACTGCTCTTTTTTTGACATAAAGAAGATTTACGAAAATATTTTCTTTTCTAAAAATTTCGGTCAGATTATTTTAGCGAAAACTAATTTTTGCAAATTAACCTGCGCAGAAATTTCAGCGCTAACAAATTTTGGCGAATACGCATAAAATTCGCAAAATTAATCTTCGCAAATAATACCTTAAGTTCACATATTAGCGTTTTTGTGCATACAAGTTTCACGACTTTTATTAGGACAGTAAAGTTATAATTACTTACAATGAAGACATAGATCCAGAATGCCTTGATAGGTTCTTTTGCAGTGATCTCAGCATAGGCATAAGTGATCTGGAATTAGACTTAATATACGTTCCATGTGATGATAAAAGGTATTTGCACCACGTGAGGTAAAACTGCAGATGCGCAGACGCTTCGAGTTGCTTTGCTGTGAATGTGAGTAACTTGTTTAAATATGCTTCGCGGATGTTTCTTGCAAGAAGTGGAACTAAAACAATACAGAGGTTTATTAAATCGAGAAATAACCGTTGCTTAGAGACCTAGTTTCCAACTGCAACAGCCCAAAAAAAACAACATTAACAGATATAACGATAATAGCAACAACTACTAACGAGAAAAACAAAAACTAAATTACCGTCATCTATACTTATGCTCTCCACCACACGTTTGATTAAAGAATCTTCGTTTAAACGAAAAGAATAACTTAGAGCGAGCGAGTAGTTCTTTTCTTTCAACAATTCCACAATCCTCTGCGGCGTGACATCTACACCAAGATCTTCCGGTTGAAATGATAATGAGCCATCGAGTGAAAAGATAAGGAGACCCTCTGTTGTAGCTGCTGCCCAAGAACGACCTAAATTAAATATATAGTGCAAAAAACATTGACCTCTCGAGAGTTTTGGATAGTTACATGAATTGAAGCCAGATTACGAGAGGTGATGCAAGGGCATTGGTTTAATGGTGTAACGGTTCTAGTGCAAGAGTCATGGTGCCAGAATGATGGTGGAACGATGATTTTACAAGGGTGATATGCAATGGTAAATTGCAAGAGTGCTTGTGCAAGGGTTATGGTGCAAGGGTAAAGATTCAAGGGTGAAGTGCAATGGTGAAGTGCAACAGTCCATGGGCAAGGGTAATAGTGGTAGTGCAAATGTGATGGTTTAAGGGTGATAGTGCTGACATAAGATGGATAGCAAGTTATGAGTAGGAGACCTTTTACAAATTTAGTTATAATTAAATTTTCAGTCTTTGTATCATTCAATTAAAGTAACAATGTGCAAACTTACCAGTTGGTGAAAATCGTAGAGATTTTGTATGAATCTCAGGTTGAACACGGCGAGATGACATGTCACCTAAAATAGTATAAAACATGCTAAGAAGAATTTTAAGCACAGGTTTCCATTTTATTTCTCACGGCGAAACACCTCGGAAAAGCTAACCTTTTTTTACACCAGGAAGACTGATGTTTTCAGTATCCTCGTCGTCACTCCCTTTATCCAAATCTATTAAATCCAATGGTCCAGCTTCAGTCATGTTTCCACTGTGTAGATGTGTCTATAACATTCAAAAAATTAGTAAGTGGAATCAACAAAAAATCTCCTCGTTAGCAACTTATTGACATTTCGACCATTTGTTAAATCGCCAAAGTAATCACCAAACATGAACTGTAGTCTTAAGTCCATTTTTTCCTTGGGAAACCTATCGGCTTTAAGGTATAATACCTAGTCAATCTCTTTTTCAAATTTAAGATCTTTAGAGTAAATTTATATAAATCCACTTATATACACATACCTTCATGCCATCCAAAGATTTGTTGCAGGATATTTCAAACCGTCTGAGTAGTACCTAATGAGCAAATAAATTAAAAGTGAAAACGTGAACAAATGTTAAGAATTGAAATGCAAAACTAATTTTACGCTGCTCACCTGTTGTTCAACGTTGTATAAGCAAACGTATTTCGACTTCCCACCGGCCAAAATACAACATCCGTCCGCTGAATAGCAAAGACTGGAAAAACACCTAAAGTTGCAAAATATTTACATTACAGAAGCGAAAATCGCAAAAATTCTTGTATAAGTCCGTCCTCTGGAGGTGAAAAATCTACCTAACAAAGTTAGCTGAGCCAATATAAAAACGTAGCAACAAGGACCTCGTCATGATTTTAGACCGTACCTTCCCGTGGCCATTCTTTTCGCAGTAATCATATCTGTTTTTCTACGTCCCGTACCCAAGTCCTTCCTTCCTTCAATTGCACCGACTTGCATTGAGGCATCTGGTTGCCAGAATTTTATTTCACCATCGAGCGATGAGATAGCTATTTCGTGTCCATCAGGACGGTAAGCAACAGCAGTTACTGTAATAAAACAAAAACTAAGCTAACATATAAACATTATAATATAATGGACAGATAAAAGTGAATATGAATGCGATCCTCCTTAAAAGGCGGCAATTTTACCAACTACTAACTGTGATGACAGCTTATTGTTTTTTTTATAATTAACAAAAAATTGAGTGGTATTTTTTACATTCAGATCCATTTGACAGGAAGAAGTAATATGGATTATCTATACTGATGGATAAGGATAGATTTTATTGAAGTATTTATTTACAGTGGTATTCTAACGGAGCTCAGTGAATTGTCCACAATGAGAATGCCACATGTCAATTCATTACATAAAAACAGACAAAAGTCTAGTTTGTCTTAATTTTCGAAATAAACAGTGTAAAAATATAATATATATATAATACAGCGGCATCGAACATGGTCTTTAAGTGAACCAACCACTTTAATATTGCTATAGACATGCGTAATTACTCTGAAAACTCTGCGACTGAGCTGGGGTGAGAGTATAGTACATAGTATGTTTATTTTACCATTTGAACGGATGGATATAACCTCTTTAGGACTGGATTGCACGTAGACATCCCACAAACGGACAGTGTCGTCCCATGAACCAGACGCAAGCGTTGATGTGATCGGTGAAAATGATAAAGAAGAAACAGGTCCTTCGTGACCAGCTAAAACCTAAAAATAAAAGTTTGATGTTTCGCCCATTATTTTTTTTCTCGTAAAGAGAAACATGATATACACCCCCGAAACTTACAACATACACATGGTTTGTACAATTGCCTATTTTAAATTTGGCTTTTCAGAAAATATATCCTCTAAAAACGAAAGTCTAGACATTTCGCTACAGAACGCCAAATGACAGTAAATTGTATGTGTTTATATTACCTTCGAAAAAGATTTTCTAATTATGCAAGTTTCTAAGTTCAATTTTAAAAATATTACCACTTATCTGTTCAGTCATTGAATAATATAAATATTATTATGTCATGAACAAGCGAGTTTATTCTAGGCTACGTTTCGACAGTTACAGCTGTCATCGACGGACAATGATCGTAATCATCTTTCCCGTCGATGGGAAACTTTTTACAATCTATATATTCCATGCTTTAAAGATCATACTTTGGCTAGCATATCTAGCAATTTATAACGCAAATGCATACCTCTAACAATCGACCAGTTTGCATAGACCACGTGAATATTTCGAATGTATCCAAAGATCCTGCACATATGATCTCACCACTCACATCTAACGCTAGACACGAAAATTGACATGGACGTGGAGCTGTAAATGTGCGGAAATTACGATACCTGATAAAAAGCAAATGACATTTCTCAAAGTATGTTTATCTATTATAAGCACATTAAATTAAGTAAGTAATAATAACTAATCCGTACATTGGAAAAGCTTGTGAAGTGGCCATAAAATACCAACAACGACAAAAATCACACAATTTTAGACCTATTCAAATAATTGGTCAAGGATTATTAGGGCTAACTTAACGCGATATCGCCCAAAAATTGCGAGTTTCTTCCTTCAAAGTATGCCTTCGGGAAATATATAGTTTGAA